>NW_027108374.1:1267-14071 GCF_000696795.3 Halyomorpha halys | reverse complement strand
GGTGAATGATTTTGGAGGCAGAGAAAGTAAATATTTATTAGAAAATAAAAATAAAGATGAGCACCAAATATTATGATGTAAATAAACCATTTTAGGCTTAGAATTAATTTACATACAGATTATAAAACTGAAATAACTTCTAACACTTTTTGGATTAAGAAATATTTTTTGGGTTTGGATACGTGTATATATAAAAATATTTGTTTGAACTTATAATATTATCAAAATATCTGGTACGGAGCGCAAAAACGATCACTTACCACCTCAGTTTGAGATGAAACTAATTCTTGCTCGTTTCAAAACGGTAACCAACTTCCCTTACTCTATTTCTATTCATAGGTACAAAATAAGGGATTTGTAGGTTCTTTCATGTTTATTGTACATATATTATAAGTACAACAAAGTAATGAGTCAAAACCAAATAGTATACCAAAGATTAATTATCGAAATATATACCGTATATAATTCATACTCAACTCTTTGGTTTTTTAAAAATATTTATAGTTCACCTATAAAACAGATCTCAAGAACTACTTTGGATTTTCTTTCCTAGGTAGTTGCTTGTTTTTATTTATTAAGATATTAAGGTGAAAAAACATCTGTTTAAAATATTATCACTATTCTATATTTGCTTTGTACTACGTTTCGGGTTTGAGAGTTGTACTACGAGAGGTGAGTTGGGATCTCAAAGAGCCCTGCTTTACCCCTCACACGTGGGGGACAGAGTGGGCACGGGATTTCTCAGGTCGATAGTGTAAATATTGTATATAAGAATGAAAATGTGACTAGTGATTATTTTTTATTTTATTATTATTATATTTTTTTTTTTTTAATTTTCATGTCTATTGTTTTATTTTTATCCTTCTGTTTATATAAATTTTGAGAAAGATTTCATTTATTTTTATTTAATTTTTATTTATTTATATTTTTTTTATTTTAGTATGAATGTGATCAGTTATCCCCCAACAACGTTGTGGGTCCCAGTTATATTACCCAACAACGTCGTGGCAGATTGTATTATTTATCAATAAGTAGTGTATTTATTGAAGTATTTAGTGAATCTATTATTTTTTTAATAAATAGTGTACTTATTAAAAAAATAATAAATTCACGGAACAAAATAAGGTAAAATTGATTAAAAGGTTTTATTTGTATATATAAAAAGTTGTAATAATGTTAAATCAATTGTTATAATCGTAGGAACATTAGTACATAAATATGGGGAAACCCAAAACGTAGTACAAAAAAATATAGGATAGCTATTATATTCTAAATTAAAGTTGTTTTCAATTCAACATCTAAATAAATCTCAATAACTATTTTTGTTCAAAACTTCTGTAAAATGATTATCTATTCCTAACAGGACAAGAGACCATTTAACAATAATCAGAAAAAGTAAAAGGCAAAATGAATGGACCTGGGTAAAGGAAAACAAGATGGAACGAGACATAATAATGGATTATTAAACTTTCACCAAGAGACGATGGAGATTTGTCTAAGTTACCATAAAGGAGGGGCATCTTGACAGATGGATTAGCTTAAGGCGCGAATCATGCAGCCGACAATGAAAACCTGACATGCAATCAAGAGCTATCTCGGAACGGTTAGATCTCCGAGTATGCGATATGAGCCTGAGGATACGGAGCACTCCGCTCATTCCGGAGTCACGAAGAAAGGGACCGATCCAAATTGGCTACTTTCCCTGATCAACTTTACGTTCGGTTCGAATCGCTAGTTTCGGCTTTGGTATGAAAGGGGTGCACTGGTAATAGGACTAGGAGTAGAAAGGAACAATTTTGTAACTGTACTGAATTAGGGTAATCGGGAAATTTCAATTGGTATCAGGACGATTAGATACAAAACAGATTCAATCCATTTTTTTTAAAAAAAAGGTTGATACTTTATTTTTCAATGTGATACGGCACCAAGGAAAGCCGTAATTTCCAAAATTGTCGTAATCGAGAAAAAAAAAAAAAAAAAAACCATAATACTAAAACGTGTATGATACTCAAACGAGGTGGAGTGAAGATTGTTTAGCCTCTACCAAATACTCTTTAATCTTTCTGCTTTCAGTCTAACAAAAAATAGTTTTAAACGATATATTCTCTCGGAGGAAGATAGTCCGGGTGGCAGTCAATAATGGTTTCAAACTATTTACTCAAACAAAAACTATTTATTGTTAACCAACGTTTCGCCCCACATTGCAGGACTTCTTCAGGGCTAAATAAAAAAACAAGACATAAACATTTTAGAATTAACAGAACATTAAAAATAAAAAACATTTCAAAACAATTGTTAAGTGTATAAAGTATATAAAAAAATTAAAAAGATAAAATATTAATAATACTATACCTCGCCTATCTATATCAATTATCTACACCACTTATCTGTTGTACCTTAAAAATCTATCTTTCTACCATATTTAAAACAAGTTTTAATGAGTAGTCTCCAACAATTTATGTGTCTAGATCTATATTGAGAACTTATATCACACCTGGGCCCGGTTTCATAATGAAATCTAATAGTATTAGTTCATAGTACAAGTATAGAAACTAGTGTGATAATAATACTAATACTTATTTTTTTCATGATAGGGATTAAAAATACTAAAGTACAAGTTAATACTGTATAAGTCTGTGTAATTGAATTAAGATAAATCTACAAGACTAATTGTATTAGTTTGTACTTTATTATGAAACAGGGCGCTGGTTATATTATTTAATAACTTGTCTCCAGTCTATCAACATGTATATTTTCTCATGTTGTTATTATTGATATTTTATTATTTTTATACGTTATAAACTTAACAAATGTTTTATTTTTTAATGTTCTGTTAATTCTAAAAAGTTTTTCTTATTTAGCCCTGGAAAGTGGGGCGAAACGTTGGTTAACAATAAATAGTTTTTGTTACTATTTTGAAACCTCATTTATACACGGTTACTCCTTTATCACAAGTGCTCTTCACATTGAACCGGTTCTAAAATCCTCCTAAGCATTCAATTTTCCTAACTGAGCAGTTTTCAATACTTTTGTCACATAAACAACACTTTTATTTATCATGAAAGTGACCGAATGAATAATTTTTCACGTACACGTTTTAATGAACAGGAAATTAATAGTTTTATTGACAACTTTATTAATTTTTATTGCTATAGAATTTGAAAATATCAATCGAAAAATTTTTTTTTGTTTTTAAGAACCTGTTTCAAGTATTTAAAGGCCGAATTCATACATTTTTTTAGTGTCTATGGACCTGTTTTTAGCATCTAAGAACCGAAGTCATACCCAGCACTTAAGCCAAATTTTACAGTTAGTCTGGGCAAATTGCGATGTAATTCCATCATATGTTGAGTTTATTTAACGTTATTAGTAGGTTTACTCTAAAAAACCGTTTGAAGAATCCAACAATTTTCAGAAATGTATAATTTATACTTTACCCGAATGAAAAAATCTTTTTTGATGAAAAACTCACATGTTTGAAAAACCTGACTCATATCCTAACCTTTTGTTTCAAATAACTAATTGAAGTTGTAAGTGGATTAAGAGGTTATGTTACAAATAGTAAATTTAGTAAGAAAACAAGTTTCAATTTTTTTTGTTGGAGCTTTTTATGTCTTGAAATGTACATAGCCCCTCCTACATTTAGATATCTCAGTTATTAATTAGATTTTGAGGGTAGAGTACCTTACAGTACCAAGACACCCACCCCCTTCATCCACACTAAAGATTCAAAAAATCAAAAAATCTTACCCTGCATCCATTCATCCCTTCAATCAGTGTAAATCATTATTCCAGTAAAAAGGGAAAATTCGAAAATATCCAATTTGTTGGATTAGTCCTTTTTAAAAAACAATTTATAAAGAAGAACAGCTAAAATAGTCATTTTTAAACATTAAAAATTTTGACGAAACAATCGTAGCAATAATCGGTATGTTAGAGGAATCTTGTATTGATAAAAAAAATTTTAGATTTTACGAAACCAATATTCGGAATGAATAGATCCAAAGGGGGCCTAATTTCCTTTTAAATTTTAATTTATAATGCCGTCTTAGGTGAGAATGGTACAAGTGGTAAGGCAATGGACTATTCCAAGGACCCGAGTTCGAATCAGGCTGAGGCAGAAAATTATTATCTTTATCTGTGGCCTTTGAGTTAGCCTTGAGTGTTCGGGAGCCCTCCGGGGTCAGCCAAGCCTCAAAAAGCGAGTACCCTTAATTGGGTAAAAATCTGGCGGTCGATCGTTCTTCTGACCAGATCACCTCCTAACACAACCGTTGGTCTAGTAAAAGTACTTAATTACAAAGTACTGCACCTCCTTAAAGTATTGCATCCTTCTTGGGTTGAAGCGGTACAGATTTAATTTTTAACTGCTGTCTTAGATTGTTTGAGTGGATAGAGAAAAAATTATAATGGGAAAAGTTTATAAATGATACCCAGATAAACAATCAAGAAATCAGATAATGAAAAATCAGATAAACAGTTTATAAATAGTTCATAATTGACATAACACAAATCAAGAAATAAACCTTGTTTTTCTACTATTTTGTCCAAAGTGGTACCTGGCTATTGTCATCAAACAACCATCTATTGTCAAGCTCAGTATTGTCTTACCATGACAATACCCAGACAGTTCGTCGCTAGATAACGTGCGTCAATAATCATGAATGGAACAAACTCGTCATCAAGCTAACGGTATCCTATCAGGGGAGTCAAATGCGAAAAGTTGGACTAATCAGAATAGGTTAATATATATAATAAAATAAATATTTTTACATATATAACCACATTTTACAAGAGATGATAAAGCATAACAAGAACTTGGCAAATAGTTATAAATAAAAATATAAATAGTCATGGACAGAATATTTAATTAAAAATTAACCATTAATAACTAAAAATTGTACTCATGACAACTAACCACTTACCGCACAGTGTTTTTGAAAAATAATAACGGGCAAAAAAAATTTTTTTAATAATTTATTTATTGATATTTACAACTGTATACACATATATACAACAAGTAAATTTGGGGGTATTATTAAAGGCAAAAAAAAATAATCAAATTTTTTGTTTTTTATTTTTGATATCGGTCTTAATACCTCCCATACATACGGTCATAATATATAGATCCCTTTCTAAATATGGGCTAAAGCTATATATAGATTATACAGAGCATACATCATTGTTATTTATTTTATTATTATCACATTGTTATTTTCAATTCTCAATTATATTCGGGAGTGAAAAAATACAACGCCGCTCGAATTAACTCCAAGCGTACAAGTTTAGGAGTAAGTCATAGTTTTATTGATATCAAATTAATACCCAGCCCTGAGAAAAACAAGTATAAGATTTCCTATTCTTCAATCTTCTTAATCATTGGAAAACTAAAAGTACAAATAAACCTTTCAGATTTTTTTTATGTCCTGCAGCTTTAATGTTTTAAGTATCCTAATATTATTTTGAAAAATCTAGGATAAACATAATTTAACTAAAAACTTACCTGATATTAGCTCTATCTTGGATGATTTCTGATTGCACTCTAACCATCTTCGACTAGTATTATATGTCTAATAGAGTAAAATAAAGAACTCGCGACTTACGGACCCTCGTATGAACTATAACACTCTTGTTCAAATGGAATTAAAAGGAAACAATTAGACTTGATTTTTCAAAACGATAAAAAAAAAAAAATCTTGCTAATCATAACATAACCAAATTTCTAATACAAAAAATAAAGAACAGATGCGAAAACCTTCAAGACATAACTATTTTAATAATTAAGAGCCTAGATACACATATGATACTATTAAAATTATAATTAAATAGGAAACTTACTCTTCTGGCTTATCTGAGAAAATGTGAACTTACCTGGAACAAAAATAAATTAAATTAGATTTAATAGAACTTTTATCTAATTAGATTAAAAATATATTTGATAGTTTATTGATTATTGCATACTAGTTTTTTGTTTGAAAGTGTACCAACTTAAGTAAACTGGAAACATAATTTTCTTTTAATACTTTTTTCTCACTACCATATTCTTCTCCAACTTTTTACTTTCCCCTTATCAAGGAAACTAAGATAACTAAAGACGTTATTTTTTAGGTACATTTCACACATCACAATAACACTATTTGAGCCATATACCTTAGAATTAATCTATCCAAGTTTTTAAAAATTTTTTTTATTCAGGATTGAATGCCCAAATCAAGTTATGTTTCTAAAAAATTGTATTTATCAAATATCACAACATTTTATATTGATAAATCTCTAAAATGATGGTTATGTACTTATAAACATTTATACTATACATTCGTTCACTTTAACTATTTAACAATTTCCTTCTTTGTTATTTGTTATCAGACGTTAATTAACAAAACCTATATTCGCAAGGTAGGAACTTTGTTATCAACAACTTATACTTTTCTTCATATTTTTCATCTTTACTGAATATAAATTATATTATTTTTTTATTATAATCTGTAATTTAATTAAGTAAATTAAATTAAATTTGTACCGATATAACCCATAAACGATCAGGGGATGAAGTACTTTGTAAGGAAGTATAGTTGCCATACCAACGGTTGTGCCAGGAGGTAATTTGGTCAGAATCACGCTCGGCCGCCAGATTTTTACTGAATTAAGGGTACTCAATTTATGATATTGGGTGGACCCCGGAATACTTCCGAATCCACAGGGCCTACTAAGGTTACAGTGAAACATAATAACATTATCTGCTACAGTCGAATTAGAACCCCAGGTACCTTGGAGTTAGTGCCATACCACTGAGCTATTTACTTCCTCTTGCTTCTAATTAATTTTTTTTTAATTATTTATATCAACATTTATGTAGTCTAATAAATTGAACAAACATTCGCCTTATTTTTAATTTTTTTTTAAATAGATGTTATCGTAAAAAAGATTTCTACCTATCTAAGAGATCTATTTAAAAAAACATATGTACCAACGATTTCAAACAACTACATATTAATTTTACTTAATAATTCAGAATAATGGTTTTGAAATTTGATTTTAAATTTACTATATAACTAATATTTTCAGAAATAAATCTTACTTATAAAATTTTCCTTATAGAATTATCATCTTCCTTATAAAATACTTTAATATTTTCAAAATCAAAATTGCTTTTATTTTGAAAAACGTGCTATACCAATTCAGTTTTCATGTCATTTTTCATCTTTTGAATGTTGTCATCTTGTTGGTACATTCACTATGACAGTAATCTGAGGGGCGAAACGTTGGAAAATAAAAATGGTGAGAGAAACAATAGCAAATTAGTGTTTTCATATGTTTATCATAATAATAAAGTTTATCGTATTTTCCTATGAAAGAGTTAAAAGCTATTTGAGAATGAACCAATTTACTGATAACTAACAAAATAGCCGTAAAATGAGTCGAACATAAATAACTGTTCAATTCTCTGACAGCAACTAATATTTCAATATTTTCAAAACTTAATTCATTTATACTTAATCAATGGATAAGATATAAGTTGTGAAGCACAAGTAAAAATAAGAATCGGAATAAAATGAATTTTAATTAAAAATCCAACTAAATTAGTGATGCTTTAATCAGAAAGATGTCATCACATGATAACATTCCTACTTAAAAAAAAAAACTATTTCCAGAAGGTAAAGGAACAACCACAAACCAAGACATCCCCGCATTCATTACCTTCAGGATGAGACAGGAAACAAATCCCTACCAAGCCCACAACCTCCTACACAACACGATCAAACAAAACAACAAACGTACAACAGTAGACATGATGGATGCCGGCCTTGTGGGAAAGTACTAGGTACATAACGGTACGGTGCCCTTAGTACTTTCTAATGACTGTGGCCCTTCACACACAGCAGGGCTTGTCAACCGCCTCCATATCTGTCTCTTAATTACCAAGCCAGGTAATTTATTCTCATTAGGTCTTTGTCACGATGTTAATCCTCACCTACCAGGAGGGCTCCCGAGGGGTTCACGACCTAGAAAACATAAACCATGCACGGGTGGTCAAGATTTTATACGAAGATTCCGTCATGGAGTAGAGCCAGTCACATGATGGAAGAGGTAGACAATTTAATTAAAACAAGAAATTAATATTTTGGTTTATACATAAATCATGTAAGCATTAATCTACATTTCTATATTGGGTAATTTTCAAAGTTCGACTATTTGCCAGTATTCCATTTGCCAGTTTTGATATATTGATTGACATTTGAGCCATGAAAATCAAAACCGCTTTATACGCCAAAATACAAATTTTGAGAAAAACGAGAAAGACAGGTAGCTGGCCACGATTTTTGTTCCAAAATTATAAAAAAACCAGCTCTAGGAATTAAACAGTTCAAGTATATATCATATATACGTATATTTTTTACTACACGATTTCTGATTTTATACTGCACCAAAATTAAGTCTTAAATTAAATTAAGGGTACTCGCGTTGAACCTGTCGAACTACATTTATGTTGTTATTTTATTTTTTCGTACCCTCCATTGAAAATAAGGAATACTTCGGTACAATGATGTCAGTTGAAGTGTGCTGCGTTCTTCTACCCATTTTAAGGGCTTTGTCGAGTGTACACTGTGTGTGCAGAATCGATGGCGCCGTATGCGCATTGAAACTATGATGAATGGGGAGGGTCCGCTTTGCTGGTTGTGATAGAATTAGGTTTAGCCTGCAGAGCCCAAACCTCGCCCCATGGTAAGAACATTTACCAAGGGGACATCCTTGGTGGAGAGATTTCCCGGAACAGCGGGTTGGTGCAGGCCTTCAACCCATCAAAAAATTTGACGTGTCTCCGGCCAATGTACTCCGGCACAGAGGGCAGCTGGAGCTCATCGTGGATGACAGTGTTTCTGGCCCTCTGTGACGCAGTTCCTCTTACTATCTTCCGAAGGACAGAGTTCTGGAAGCTGTGCAGTCTGTTGAGCGTGGTTCTATACCTGTGTTTGAGCAGGGGCGCACCGTAGAACAGCGTCGATCTAATGACAGCTTTGTATATCTGGAGCTTGAGCCTGAGCGAGAGCTGCGGAGATTTTAGCAGATGATAGAGTCGATAGCTCTTCTGACGGGTGAGCTTCAGTCTCTCACGAACATGGCTAGAAAATGTGAGATGGCGATCGAGTGTGACTCCCTTATAGAGCAGGAAGGTGGAGATCCGTTGTTCGACCTCTTCAATCCTGTTATAATTAGACATGTTGTTATAATTTACCCAATTATTATTATATTATATAATTACGACGCAATTTGAGGGATCAGGTTAAAACTCCCAACAACAGAAATATAACTCTGACGTATCTAATATTTAATACATCTAAAACTCAGATGACAGAGCATGTTTTTTTTATTTTGATAATATTTTCTCATATTTCCTATTTATAATTCCGCCTTTACATTAATATCTCAACATATTCCGTAGAATTAACTACTGACTTTTTAAGCTTTCATTAACAGAGTGTTCTAGCTGCTATCGCAACCTGTAGATAAGATAACTTAAAGCTTTACAAGCAATACCAACTGTCTACACCAATATTGATAGTAAAAGTAGGATTAATAAAGCTCTCTGTCACTTCTCATACTAGATTGCTAATATACAAAATATGCGAGGCATAACGAATAACATGGCTTATATACCAGTTTATGGTAATCCAAAAATACATACTATTAAAATACTAATTAATACTTTTAACAAATAGTACCTGTAGTCCTGTGAGAAATGTGAAATTCACACAACTCATTAAAAAAACAAAACATATCTCATGGTGGTTAAGAATTATATTAACAATATTTTAGGTTCATAACGAAAGAATAGAATGTGAATGCGTAATTGGTAGTCGAGACTGAAAATAAAAATTACGAACTTTTACAAAAGCACACTTTGGTTCAATTCATAATTCTACAAAAGAAGAATGAGCCCCTCTTTAAAAAATAATCTTTACAGGAGGAAGATTTATATCTAGAGTTTGTTAGAGGGTTCATATTTCATTTTATATTAATTTAATAATAAAATAATGAATCAAAACCAAATTATTTCATTCTAAAGACTAATTATTGAACTATAAATAGTTAATTATAGTGGAAGATTATTAGTTGAATGTGAGTAATTAATTTGCGGTTAATTGACGCAGTCTGGCGGTCAATAAAGTTAAATATAGCGAACAACTACTTATCAGTAACATATTTACTTATTTATATTGTATTTTTTATTTATATTTAAAAATGGAACGAAGTAAACTTAAAAAATAAACATTAATAGAATAATTAATAACAACTACTTTTTTGACCTCCGTATAAATACGGACAGTTAATAATTAATATTATATATGTATAAATAATTCACCGTATTATTGCAAATTATGAAGAAGATAGTCATAGGTGCGGTTAAAATAAAACAAACAATAGTTAACAACTACATAAATAAATAAACGTTAACTATTTTGTTTTATATTTGACCATCTCCATAATTTTATGTTAATAATTGATAATAGAACTAATATATCTAATATTGGTAATTGAAAAGTGAAATTCTTTCTCATAACCATCATCGACTCATGTACAAAGTTATTTGTATGCAGGAACCACTTTTATGGCAGTACACGTAAATCGTACACATTAATAGAAAAACATTAAAATAATTTCTTAATTAATTTAAAAATTACAAACTGTAGTGTATGTTTTTAAATAATTTGTTGGAATCTTCACATTTCATTGTACATACTTTGTTAGGTACAAAAAAATAAAGCGAAGAAACCAAATAATATGCCAAAGATCAATTATTGAATTATATATGAAATACAATTCATACTCAACTCCTTGGTCCAAGAGCTAGATAATTTATAGGGGTTAGTGAAAACTACCAAGTTAGTAAGTTTTTTATTTAATATTTCAATATGTTTTCAGAACATTAATATTTATTCCCCAAACAAGCATATTTGAAGATACGTAATTATATTTATATGTAAATGTATTTTCAAATATATTTAAGATAGTTTTAATGAATAATTAAATATATAATACATCAAACTTATATTAAATCCATTAAGAATTAATGTTTACTCATAACTAAATGAAAATTATTCCATAGATCCCTATTGAATATTTATGCTGGAGAAAAACAACTGTTTCAAGAATTCCACAAGAACACGATCGTGCTCCGTCACGGGTCGTTTCTTTTTTGACACCCGGAATTAATCAAAACAGCAATAAAATTAAATTTCCAATCACTCACAATTTGTGGACCTTTCATAGGCACGAGGGGGATTGTAATTCTCACG
The DNA here is from genome assembly GCF_000696795.3 of Halyomorpha halys. Classification (NCBI taxonomy): domain Eukaryota; kingdom Metazoa; phylum Arthropoda; class Insecta; order Hemiptera; family Pentatomidae; genus Halyomorpha; species Halyomorpha halys. The sequence goes on along the minus strand of NW_027108374.1, from coordinate 2,774 downwards.
AACCTATAATCATAAGATTTTGAACTTGTAACGGGGGCGAGTGGATTAAAATTCCGACAAATAATGGAATGGGGGCTTAGAAATAGGTTTTCAGATTAATACCCTCTCGAAACGCTGGTCTATCATTCAAAAGGAAAATTATTCGGAATATTGTTTATGTAAACATGTAATGGGTATCTAAAAATAATAAATTGAAACCACACATACAAATTTACTATATTTCGACTCCTTTATCAAGGATACCTCTGCTCCGTATAAGAAAATCAATTTTACACTAAAAGCCATTCAGTTATAGTTCGGCCACCATTTAGTTTATGAATATAATAAATCAATGTGTGTGTAAAAGAAAAAATTCGAGAGGTTACAACCTCTCGCTTTAAAATTTGACGTTTTATTAAAACATAAATAAAAAACTCAGTTTTTGGGCAGTCGTCGGCTTTCCTTCGAGATAACGCTCTAAATGTCTATTAATTTGGAACCATGGTTACAGGTTATCCTATCCTAGGTTTCAATTTTGTGTCCTGCCACCAATGTATGTGTCCTACAAAACGATGGTTGAGATGAGATGTCCCTAGAATGATGCGTTGATTTTTTTTTTTTAATTTTTATAAAATAAAAGTAAGAAATATTGTTTGTTTTTTTTGGACTTACGAGGTAGGCATCGCTGCTAAATTTAATTTTTGCGTCGATTTTATATTAGCTATCTCTTAACGGACACTGTAAAATATATGTATTACCATCTATATAACGGAAACAATAATCTTCATCTTAGGTGTCAGTTTAACAAAATTTATCTTTTTATTTCAAGAGACTATTTCCAGAATTATTAATTAGCGTATTAATCAAACCATACTTATTCAGTATTTTAAGGAGAACATAATGATACCTATGAATTTATTTTTAAATATTTATTTATTGCTATTTACAACTGTACATATTCATTTAGTAAATATGATCTAAGTTAAATTGGAGTGTTACAGGCGTGTAGAGAAACTACCCATTGGTAGCACTCTAATGACATTTTACATTAGCAGGTCTCGTGGCCATCTTTTTTTTATGCGCCTCGAAGGATAGTCAGGAATGGAATAGGATGCAAGATTAGAAACTAGGGGGGGTTTGAGTGGTTAGGAAGTTTATAATGGAAGGAGTGATATCTGGTTCGGCCTAGATCGGTTACATAGGAAACATTAAGGTCTTTATGTATGATTTTATTAGCGACAAAGTAAGGAGCATTGAGGATTTTGGATTGTAAGGATTGAATACGAGAGGAATTCGAAGGTTTAGTGGAGCCCCAAAGCTCAACTCCATATGTCCAGATTGGCCTTATTACAGTCATGTAGATCAGTCTTTTGTAATGTGTTGGAAGTTTAGACCGTTTGTCTTTTCAGTCTGGTGTGAGGATTGCAGGTTAATCGCTTGTTCAACTGTAGTCCAAGGTAGCGGGTCTGTTCGACAGGGTTAAGAGTAACATCATTAAATGAAACTGTAGGGCAGTCAGTAGGTTTAC
>NW_027108374.1:0-722 GCF_000696795.3 Halyomorpha halys | reverse complement strand
TCGGCATACGTGGTGAGGATAGTGTTAGGATTGGTTGGAACGTCAGCTGTATAGAGGGTGTAAAGGATGGGAAAAATACTACCTTGAGGAACACCAGCGGACTGAGTTTGTATAGCAGTCCCGGGTGCCAGACTCGATCAAAAGCCTGTACTTATGAAAAATAAATTCATAATAATCAGTTTGAACAGTGTTTTTATTGATTATTATTTTTTCACTAAAAGATTACTTATTTCTCGAAAAAGTCGTCGAATTTTATTTAAAGAAAAAACAAATGAAAATACAGTTACTGAAGTTATAAATTATTTTAACTCCCTTAGTAAACGACACGGATGGAATCAAACACGGTGAGACGTGTGGACGTAGGTGGGTTTATAACGCGTGATGAAGCCTCATGCATTCAGATTGAAACGTCAAGTGTACTCCAATGGAGTTATCTTCAAATTATAAATATTGATGAACCAAAAAAATAAATGAGGAAATTAATAAATGCATTCATACATCCAAGTGACAATTACTAAGATTTTCTTTTTTTTATTTACCTGTACTTGAACCAGATTTACGCAACAGTAATGAAATTGCAAATTTCTCAATAATTAACAATTATTGATAATTTCGCTATATTTAATAGCGTAAGTAGTGAGAGTATGGGGGAGCTGGGGCTCTTCCGTGAGGAGCCAATCAGAAGCCAGCATTTTGATGACGTCACACATGGCGGGAGATTT
>NW_027108373.1:4001-4312 GCF_000696795.3 Halyomorpha halys | reverse complement strand
CGGTGCACGGACCCCGGGTTAAACGGGCACTCCTAAACACTACATCTCCCTAAAGGCGAGGCCAATGGGTAGTTTCTCTAAACGCCTGTAATACTCCAATTTAACTTAGATCAGATTTACTAAATGTATTATAATGTACAGTTGTAAATAGCAATAAATAAATATTAAAATAAAAAAATTATATTCGTATGTTACCAGCTTAAGTACACTTACATTAATTACTTTACTATTAATTTTTCTGTTATATATTTACATACCTCTGTATTCCTATTCATTTGGTATATTGTCTTTCTGTATCATTTAAATGTATT
>NW_027108373.1:0-3951 GCF_000696795.3 Halyomorpha halys | reverse complement strand
AATTACTTTACTATTAATTTTTCTGTTATATATTTACATACCTCTGTATTCCTATTCATTTGGTATATTGTCTTTCTGTATCATTTAAATGTATTTTTTTTTTTTTTTTTTACTTTATTTCTTCTTTGTTTTCTATTCGTGTACATTTTATCGTTATATATTTCCTTCTCCCCCTCTATTAGGTATATTATCATTTATTGTTTACCTCATTTTAATATTCTTCTTCACTGTTTACTTTAAAATTATTTTCAAATGTAGTGTACTTAATTGCCATCCCCACTCCTCCCAATACTAATGGTTCATTCTGACTTTGACTTTCGTCAAAACAGGTCTGAATTCTGTCTCGTTCATTTTCTTCCTTTTATTCTTAGCCCCCTTTTCATCTCTTAGTTTATACTTCCTTTTATATTTCTTCTTTTTATCTGTTACTATTTCTGTTTTCATTTATTGATTATATACCTTTTATTTTTCTTATTTCTTTTTTACATTTTATTTTATACCCTTATAATTTCCCATTTATTTTTTGTTTACTTAAGTGTTAAGTGTTTGTATCTTTTTTAGCCCTGATGAAGCCCTGCAACATGGGGCGAAACGTTGCCACTATTCTGATTGATCTTTTGTTTCTATTTTGTCCATAATTTAAAAATTGATAGTGTTTAGAAAATTTAAAATGACACTGGTCAACCGTGACAGTTGCTGGTATAATATGACAGATTTTGGTCACTGACATTTCTATCAACCTCAGAACCCTATTTGTATTTGCCATAACTCTCTTCTGACAGAAAACTGGCCATTATCATGCTTACCTTTTTACCCCACCAATTAAAAGTCCAGAGTTGGAAGAAGCCTATCTTCAGTGGCCACCATGTTACTACACTGCCAAGGGTATTGATTTATAAAGTGCCATATTTGAATTGTCCAGCAATATAGATTAGTAATATGAATGGAATATGGTCCGGGTGCGTTCAAAAACACTTAAATAGTAGATAATTATACTATTTGAGTTTTTTTGACCGCACCCGGACTATATTCCATTCATCTATACACACGGTCAATCAATAATCTTCCAATAGATTAGTAATATTATGTACTATTTTTATTTGAGCCTACATTTTGCCCCACATTGCAGGACTTCGTCAGGGCTGTTTTGACAGAAGTCAAAACATATTTTTTAATAAGAAAATACAATAGTTTTGTAAAAAAAAAAAAAAACCTTTAAAAGAAAAATGCTAGAAACTATTTATATATTGGAAAATATTATTTATATTATTAATTGCAAATCAGATACAAAAAAATTAAAGCAACATTATGGTGAAATTTTAAACAGAATTAATTTATGATCAAAATAATTATATATGAGATAAATAATATATGGTTACATTTGATAATTTTTTTGAACACTAAAATAAATAAATAAGTAAAATAAAATAAAATTGGAAATATATATGAGGACATGCCAAACCTGATAGGTGAGGTTGGTTCAAACAATGTATTGTTGATAAAGGGAGTGATAAGGTTATATTAGAAAGTGTATATGGAATAATATTAGAAAAAGCAAATTAGTTAGATAAGAAATAGATAATTAAAACAATATGATAAAAGTTAATTGAATACGCAAAGTGTTTCCCTAAATTTAATTATGGTTTATAGGTTGATAGACTAAAATATAATCTGAGAAAAGCAAAATAACATGCAACGTTTTGACAATATTGTAGCTGTGATATTTAAAATAAGGTAGAATAATTTATAATTTAGAATGTTAGGACTGTTCGTTGCGCAGTTGGATAGGTACAGTCTTACCATTCTGAGATCAGCTGGCGGTGCCGGTTCGAATCCGGCTTGAGACATTGACTTTTTTCATTGAATGGCGGTCCCACAAAATGAAGAACTTGACCCCCAACCATGGTTGGTTAGTATAGTATAGTCTTAGCAAAAAAAAAAGTACAGAATGTTTTTGGTATGTTTAATGTTAAGGTTGTAATTGAAATTGTTAATTTATAGTTACCCTTGAGAATGGCCGAATTGCAGGAGTGGAATAATATCAAAGGTTCAGACTAAATGGATATTTTTTATTATAATTGATAAAAAAAATTTATTTCGAAAATATATAAATAAAACTATTTTGTTAATAGTTAGTAAATTTTTATTTTGAGTGATAAATGTTTTTTACACTTGAAAATATTATTAGTAAACATTTTTATTGTGGGAAATAATTAATCTAAATATTTATTAATTAGATTAATATTAATATTAATCTAAATAAAGAAGGTTGTCATTCTCTTCTACTAGGCCATTTTTGGAATAAAGTTTTATCCAACAGGTAATCAACATATTCTAGTTCGAGCAGGAAAGTGAAGATTCATTCCTTGGTTCTGCCGAAAAATATATTTCAACCTGCTCAGACTGAATTCAAACTTGCAGCGTTTCTGACTTGAAGGTGATGTCTCAAAACTCTCAACCACCACAGCCTCATATCCAGAAATCACTCACATTAAATTTATATATGTGTAATCCTGATGTGATTATAACATCTAGGAAATCTTTCATTATTCAATGCTTACCTCCATTTAGAACATCTTACGCATTTCTATCTGTAATTACACCATTGTTCTCCAAACATTACTCACTGTTTTATGAACTTGAACTTGAATCTATCATAAGAATGTAAATCAGGAGTTACCAAATTTTCAGTATATAAGATCTGTCGTGATCGACTTACATAGGCGTAGTCTAATGGGTAAGAAGGGTTGCATACTATGTTTCAGTATAAGATGCATTCCAGTGAGGTATAGGTTGATAAGAAAATTATATGTTCAAAACTATTTTTTATTTTTTAAATCACTTAAATTGTCAAGAAATAGGCTCATGAAGAAAATAAATTTCCAGACCCAACTTTTGATAACAACATTCCGTACATGCGGTACATAAAAAATTCGATTTTCTGACACTTTTTCAAGATAGACTTTTACTTACTTAAACTGCAATTTAATTTTTTTTTTATCAACTTCTTTGTATAAGTTGTTGCACTATTTTTTCGTAAATATGAAAAAGTTGTGATAATGTTTGTTTTAAAAAATTAATCTACCAATAGCTCGCTGGGTACACCTTATACTGAGACATAGATATACGGCTTATCTACGTACCTATGTAAAAACAACAATAATTATTTAAAGGGCCACAAAACTCAAGTCCAGGAGAATTAAAAGACATGGATAATTATTAACAATATTTATTAATTCAAAGTAGCTACAGATAAAGGCATAATGTCAGGTTGTCAGAATTCTAGGAATTTATGACCTTTGCCAATTCCCAGAATGTACTAAACTATTGCTAGAAAGTTTTGTCTTTTACAATCGCTTCGAACTCCATGGTAAATGGGATTCCACCCTAGGCATTGCAAGCGGCCGAAATTGGCTTCGCAATGGACCAGTTGATCGTGATTGACTTGTTGGCCATTCAAGTTTTAAAAAACATATATATTGCTTGGAACAGTTATTTATAATTATTCATTATGATTAGTCCAGCTATCACAATATCCACAAATGGAAAACTCATATCCTTATTATATTGAGTTTGAAGGAAACATTACTGAACAATCCGAAATTTAAGCAGAGGAACTTGGGTTCTATAAATGGTCACAAAAATAAATTAAGGGATGAGTTCATAAACTTCTTTAATTTTTTATAGAATTTTATTTCTTTAAGAGATCTAGAAGCTTTTCACATATATTTTAGAATAGGGTACTTCAGAGTAATTAATAAAACTCAGAACTTATGTAAAATATAAACTAGAAACTTATTAAAACAAGAGAATAAATTATGAAAGGTCACTCTTAGGAAGGAATCATAAATAATAAAATAGGAAATGACAACTAATAAAATTAATGAATTAAATGAAAAATAAATTTATTTGATTTAATTAATACAATATGTATACAAAATCTCATCTATG
>NW_027108372.1:0-1170 GCF_000696795.3 Halyomorpha halys | reverse complement strand
GATCTTCGTGTAATATATTTTACAGATAATAATAATTATAAAAACTAGTTTTAAAAAAATTGAGTTTAACTGACCTAGAACGATTACGAATATTTATTCAGTCACCTGAAAAAAACTTCAATTTTATATGTTTATATAATCAATTATCCTGTTATAATGATTATCCTGATAAGAATAATTCGTTTTTGCAGGAGATTGTATCGAATATAAATGTTTTTTTATTTATACAATGTTTTTATTTCAAATTCCATGTGTTTTATCCTAAAAGCTCTCGTTTGGTGCAGTGTTATTTAAAATAACTAAGATAACCAATGTGAAATAAGTCTTTTATTATTAAAATAAAATGTAATAAATTTTCTAAATATATTACATGTAATCTAAAAGGGCCATTGTTGATTTTTTTCATATTTTGTGTTTTTTAATAAATTACATAGGTGTAACTAACCTTTAAATTTGTAATATATAATTTATTTTAGTTTTTTATTACGAGTTTTGTATAATTAATAATTTACTAAATTTAACTTTTTTAAAAAATAAAAAACCTATATATATATATATATAATGTCACTGGGGTCTAAACTGGCCAATGTTAATTTTTTCTTATTTTGTGTTTTTTATTTCAAACAAGGTTTTTTATTTTTTAAAAAAGTTAAATTTAGTAAATTATTAATTATACAAAACTCGTAATAAAAAACTAAAATAAATTATATATTACAAATTTAAAGGTTAGTTACACCTATGTAATTTATTAAAAAACACAAAATATGAAAAAAATCAACAATGGCCCTTTTAGATTACATGTAATATATTTAGAAAATTTATTACATTTTATTTTAATAATAAAAGACTTATTTCACATTGGTTATCTTAGTTATTTTAAATAACACTGCACCAAACGAGAGCTTTTAGGATAAAACACATGGAATTTGAAATAAAAACATTGTATAAATAAAAAAACATTTATATTCGATACAATCTCCTGCAAAAACGAATTATTCTTATCAGGATAATCATTATAACAGGATAATTGATTATATAAACATATAAAATTGAAGTTTTTTTCAGGTGACTGAATAAATATTCGTAATCGTTCTAGGTCAGTTAAACTCAATTTTTTTAAAACTAGTTTTTATAATTATTATTATCTGTAAAATATATTACACGAAGATC
>NW_027108371.1:3413-3818 GCF_000696795.3 Halyomorpha halys | reverse complement strand
ATAAACTTACAGTGAATGTGTAAAAGTAGGGAGAATAAAAATATTGAAGTGTAGGACTAAGATTGAAGATTAAAGTATTATAAAAATAAATGTGTGTGAAAAGAATAAAATATACAAAGTCATTAATATACAATGGAACTGTACACTTCAAAATTTATTTGTTAACTCTAACATAAAACCAGTAAGATTTCTTTTGTTTAAAACAATCAACAATTGTATCATGAATAATTTCTAATGACTATTTACAATTAAAATAAATATATAACGCTCTTTGGCTTCTTAAGCATTTATTAATATATCTTTCTTCAGTTTTTTTCTTACTAGTATTTTTACAATGAACTCTAAAGAAAATCCGAAAACACATTAACAGGATTTGGACTAAGCTCCCGTCAAAGTCTTAAGTCT
>NW_027108371.1:0-938 GCF_000696795.3 Halyomorpha halys | reverse complement strand
ATAATATAAGTTATATCAACCATGTAAGACCCACCAGGCCGATCTGGTATAAAAATAAATAATAAAAAAAAAAAATAATAACACGAGGTGCAGCTGGTTATTGCCTCTCATACCACTTCATCACATTCCATGGTTATAATGAATGAAGATAAAAAATAATAAACAAAATAAATCCTAATAGTTAAACCACAAACTATTAAAAAAAAACTGACCAACCCTTTGGCTTACTTCGGAGACTTAAGCCCTGAAGAAGCCCTGCAAAGTGGGGCGAAACGTTAGCTCTTATCAAATACCTTTTGTACAATTTGAGTTGTTTCTTGTCCGCACCCGGACCATCTTCCTATTATTATAGGGAATGTTATTAATAGAGTTGATAAAGTAATATCTTTCATTGTCAGAGTAAAATGTATATAATCACATATGAATATCGAGTAAAAATAAATGATATAATTATATTAAAAAATAAGTAAATATATTTGTATTTGAATTAACGAAAGAACGAATGAATGAATGAAAACTGATCTTTATTTAGTGTGTAGACGAGTATTGATTTTAAAAGGAAAAGGTAAGGAAAACAAATTTTAAGTAAATATAAGTATTGTATATATGCCCGATCATGGATTGATTGGTATGATGTGTATTGTTGGAACCTAATCTATTTGGGCAGCATGACAATATAAAGTATTTCTCTAATGAACACATGTTTTGTTTTATTTTCATTTAATTTTTTCCTTTTTAATGCAGATAAGACTGGACTTAATAAAATCAGTTTTTCAATTGGTTGTAGCTATTTTTGGAATAGTTTTCAAATTCCCAACAAAACAAAAAAAAATCATTGAAATATTTAACTATGTTTTAAAAGTATCCTCAACACTTTTGTAAAAAACGGACAATGAATACAAGCTATGTTTTATATAAAAACCTCAGAGTTTTCCTTA
>NW_027108370.1:23555-23848 GCF_000696795.3 Halyomorpha halys | reverse complement strand
TTGAAAGTTTATATATTTATAAACTATGTCATAAGTTTTATGACATAGTTTCTAATCTTACATATATAGCTCCATATAATGTAGAACCGATCCTCTATCTTGGACTACATCTGGTCAAACTACTAACTTGAAATCCTTACACAAGACAGGAAACCGCACGTCGATTCTGACTATTACAGCACTTACTAGACAATCTTTATAATATAAAATACTTCATTAGATTAATTGTTATTAATATATTTTTTATTTATAATCTTAAATATTTTCTTGAGACTGGTAATTTTTTAATAAAT
>NW_027108370.1:19759-20835 GCF_000696795.3 Halyomorpha halys | reverse complement strand
AATCTGTACCACTACAACCCATGAAGGGTACAGGGGGTTCGGTACTTTGTAAAGAACCTACTATTACTAGACCAACGGTTGTGCAAGGAGGTGATATGGTCAAAATCATGCTTGACCACCAGATTTTCCGAAGGGCTCCTGAATCCACATGGTTGACTCAACAGCTACAGGTAATAATTATCTGCCAAAGCCGGTTCGAACTTGGATCCTTGGAGTTTGTAGTCCTTTGCCTTACCATTGAGCTACCTACTCCGAGTCTGTTTAATAATAATAACAAAGACCTAACTAACCCGAAGGTTCAATGCCCATACTGCCAATCGCTCTCTTCATACATCTTTCCAGTGACGCCCATCCAAACGCCCAAGAGGAGAAAAAAGGCAATTATCTCACCCCAATTTCTTATTACTTTAATGAAACCTATGTATAATTAATAGTCAAAATTGATGAGTCTGTCAAGTATAGGTAGGGGAATAAAAAATGGCGGTTGTTTCAAAGAGATAAAAAAATGTTTTTCATTCGGAGCTCTATATCTCAAAAAGTAGGAACAACTCAAGAAAACCTAAGAGAACGTCATTTAAAGATTAGTAAATTTTCTAAGATATGAGCCCTAATAGAGTTATTTACGTTAAATAGTTTTCGAGATATAGCTTTTTAAAAAGCAACGTTTCAGAAAAATATTGTATGAGATGGACGTACTGAAAGATCAGTAGCTACTGAATTTATTTTGAAAAATTTATATCTCAAAAACCATTTGATCTACTAATGTCTATTAGGACTCAAATTAAAGGTAGTTTAATGAGCTATAAACTATTTTATGATGTTTATCTTCGTAGGAGTAATAGTTAATATGAAATTTGCTAAAATAAATTGATTTATAGTTGTTCAGACAAATTTTCATTTGCCAAATTTATATTCATATGTTAATATCATAAAAACTACTTCCTCTACGAAGATAAGTGTCATAGACTACTTTCCTACAAAGATAAACATAATTAACTATTTTGTAGTAAATTTAACTAGCTTTAATTCGAGAGCTGGCAAACATCTGTACGTCCAATGGTTTCTGAAATGAAGTT
>NW_027108370.1:15652-17804 GCF_000696795.3 Halyomorpha halys | reverse complement strand
TAATTTAATGTGTTTAATTTTTCTATTATTTCGATTCAAAAAATCGTCTCTCTTTTTTCCATCTTACATAAAAGTAAATTTAAGTCAAAAGTATAAAAATTATATAAACATTCGAAATATCGTAAAAAAATATATATACATACATAAAATTCAACATGGCCCCCATTTATAATTATTAATATTTAAAAAAAAAACTCTAACACATGCATAAATAGATTAAAATAAAATAAATAAGTATATAAGGCTAAAATTACTAATTATAAAATTATACCAAATATAATACAAAGAATAGATAAATGTAAAAAGTAATAAATATACGTATAAAAAAAAATTAGTATACATTTCATTCATAACATATATTTTATATAATAACATACATAATATTTCAATTATGCCCAAATACCATCATATATCACATACTTTAACACAATAAAAAAACAGACTCTTTTGCAGGTGCTAATTAATTGTACCTGTTTATATCATTATGTACTTGGGGCAATCCAAGGCAAAAAGGCAATCCTTTCCGACCGGACTTGCCCCACTAAGACACCCAGAGAGCGACGGTCCTAAATCACTTTTGATATATTTGCTTAAAACTATATAAATACCTAAAAATAGGAGACTTTAAGATAGTTTAATCGAGTAATATTTAAAAAGCGTCTGTAATCGGAAAACGACGTGTAGACTGATCAAACTATACGTATGTATGAAGTGCTTATTTTAATTTAACACAAGGTACGTAAAAAAAAACATGCTGTGTTACTGGTGTACATTTATTATACATATTTGGAAAATCTATATCTCAAAAGCCATTTGACGGACAGATGGCTATTAGTACTAAAATTAAAGCTAATTTAATGAGCTACGAAGTAGTTTAATACAAATTTGATCCTTTTTTATCAACTTTATTCTTTTCAAAACCTTCCAACGTTTCGACCCTCAGGTCATTTTCAAGGATACCTTTACTTTGTTGTCATTTTCTCTTTTAAAATTCTTAAAAATGCCGGCTAATTGCCTTTGTCCCATCTATAACTCTTTCTTAAATTTAAAACTTGTACTAACCACTTCTCTTCTTTCTTTCATTTACATTTGCTACAATGTAATGACAATCCAGTAACATAGGCAAAGGTAAATGAAAGAAAGAAGAGAAGTGGTTAGTACAAGTTTCAAATTTAAGAAAGAGTTATATAGAAGAAATTATAGATGGGACAAAGGCAATTAGCCGCCATTTTTAAGAATTTTAAAAGTGAAAATGACAACAAAGTAAAGGTATCCTTTAAAATGACCTGAGGGTCGAAACGTTGGAAGGTTTTGAAAAGAATTAAGTTGAGAAAAAAAGGATCAAATTGGCTTTTTAATAAACTAAACCACTCTCAAACAAGAATATATTAATAAAAATTAATCTATTAGTTTAATACGTTCATCGTCATAGGAGTAATAGTTTTCATGATATTTGCTAAAATAAATTGATTTATAGTTGTTCGGACAAATTTTCATTTGCCAAATTTATATTCATATGTGAATATGATAAAAACTACTACCCCTACGAAGATAAGTGTCATAAACTACTTTATAGTAAGTTAAATTTCCATTATTTTGAGTGCTGGCAGACATATGTAAGTCTTATGTATCTAGAGATATATTTTTTCAAAAATTAAACATTTTATATGATTTCTTGTTGTTCGGACAAAATGTTTGATTAATAAAAATCTATATATCAGAAATCATTAGACATACAGATGTCCGCTAGCAATCAAATTAAAGCTAATTAAGTACATTTAATTAGAACTATATAATAGTTTATAACGTTTATTTTCGTAGGGGTTGTAGCATTTATGATATTTGCATATGAAATTTTGTCCGAACAACCAGAAATCAATTTATTTTAGCAAATATCATGAAAACTACTACTGCTACTAAGATACACGTCATAAACAACTTTATAGCACATTGAACTAGCATTAATTTAAACTAGACATCTCTACGTATCATAGTTCCTGAGATATAGTATATAGATTTCTCACAATAATTTCATATAATACTGATATTTCAGTACATTTTTTATGAAAAATATTTTTAAATAATATTCATGGATTTGCTTAAAAATGATACAAGTTTGCAAAATCGATTACTTTTATGGTTTCTCTAACAG
>NW_027108370.1:12076-12402 GCF_000696795.3 Halyomorpha halys | reverse complement strand
GATATAGAGCTCCGAATAAAAAATTAATGTTTTTTAAGGTTTTGAAACAGCCATAATTTTTTATTCTCCCTACCTATACTTGGCAGACTCAACAGTTTTGACTAGTAATTATACCTAGTTTTAGTTAAAGTAATAAAAAATTGGTGTGAGCTAACTGCTTTTATTCCTTCCCGGCTTATTAAGAACTAGATAAAGAAATTAAGAAACCCCGTTATATTTTACCACGCGTACCTATTACTTCTATAGGGTTATTCATGATATTTAACATTTTAAAGCGTGTTAAATGGAGAAATATTTCCTTCTTTTACCATGTTAAAACGATATAA
>NW_027108370.1:2900-5861 GCF_000696795.3 Halyomorpha halys | reverse complement strand
CTGAAAATTTGTAAACGCTCGCCAGATAAAAATCTCACTATATGAACCATGTAATTATACCCTACGCTGATAAGTGTCATAAACTACTTAATAGTAAGTTAAATTTCCTTTATTTTGAGTGTTGGTAGATATATGTGCGACTTATGGATATAGAGATATATTTTTTCAAAAATCCAACATTTTATATGAACAACTAGAAATTAGCGAACTACTAATCTGTCAATAGACTTTTAAGAAATGTTGCTTTCTTGATTCATTTGAAATGTATATCTCGAGAACTAATGGACGTAAATAGTTCTTTTAGGGCTAATATTTCAGCAAATTTACTCTTCTTTAGATAATGTTCTCATGGATTTTCTATTGTTGTTGGTAGTTTTTATGATATAGAGCTCCGAATAAAAAATTAATGTTTTTTAAGGTTTTGAAACAGCCATAATTTTTTATTCTCCCTACCTATACTTGGCAGACTCAACAGTTTTGACTAGTAATTATACCTAGTTTTAGTTAAAGTAATAAAAAATTGGTGTGAGCTAACTGCTTTTATTCCTTCCCGGCTTATTAAGAACTAGATAAAGAAATTAAGAAACCCCGTTATATTTTACCACGCGTACCTATTACTTCTATAGGGTTATTCATGATATTTAACATTTTAAAGCGTGTTAAATGGAGAAATATTTCCTTCTTTTACCATGTTAAAACGATATAATACATATCATGGTTGAAAGTATGTTACTAGGTCTGTTAAATGGAGAATGACGTCTGGAAACAGAGCAGCTGAGCTTGTCACCGTTTTATTTGTTGTTGTGTTAGGTTATTTACTCGTAGTTTTTGTTTTTTTTTCTTTTGTCTTGTATTTTGGACTTTTTAAAAAATAAAATCAATAGCCAAAATTTTACACTTCTACTTTTCCCTTATTTTAGGCATGTTGTAATAAATTACTGTAATCAAAACATAGAAGTAAACAATAACATGAAGATTTGGAAGGAAAGGTTAATAAACAAATTGCTCAGAAAATCCGCTAGGAGCTCTTATTCATTTATCATTTAACATGACTTTAAATAGGGCTGCTCACAATCCTATACTTATTACATTTAACATGGTAAAACATTTTACATTTAACACAATATCATGAATACCCCTTATATTTACGGGATTCGTTTCCCACTATTCCTTATTCTAGCCTTTTGAATTGTTTATTTGATTTAATTTTCTTCACATAAGGAACATTGATTTTATTCGTACTGGTAATTTCAATAATGTCTACATATTTTCTTTAATCTACGCTGTTTTTTCCCCATTAATTATTTCTGAAATATCATTTACATTCCTTTATTTATTCAGAAACTTTTATAATTAGTATAGATAATAATTTTAGTCCAAGAAATAGATGTTAGTTAGTTGTGAAACGGAGGGAAATTGTGTTGGTTTAAGTTTGGCCCCGCACATGGTTTGCGGTCTTAGTGGTATGTCTGCGTCGGGCACCACTGCTTCTGAAATTCAGGAATAATGGCCTCGAGACCTTATATTGTAAAAATGTTTTTAGAGTGTTACCATTGGGTAGTTTCTCTACATGCTTGTACCATACCATTATGATTTCCTCAAATTTACTTGATGTATTTATGTACAGTTGTAAATATCAATAAATAAATTTAAAAAAAAAATTAAATTGGACCCACAATTTCTGATATTAGCGATAGGAATTTTGGGGTTTGGCAATTATTTGTTTCAGGTAACCTTGGTAACCTAGTTAAAAAAACTGTAGATCAGAAATAGGTCGCTAAGTAACCGGAGTTTTACTGAACTCTTGGACAAATCTTATAGTACAAGTGCCGGTAAGAAAAAAAGGTAGTTATCTCATCCCGATTTTTGATTACTTACTATGTATAATTACTAGTCAAAATGTGTAGGGGGAATAAAAAATGGCGTATGTTTCAAAATCTTAAAAAAACACTCATTTTTCATTCGGAGCTCTATATCTTAAAAACTACCAACAACACTAGAAAATTTAAAAGAACATTATTTAAAGAAGAGTAAATTTGCTGAAATATTAGCCTTAAAAGAGCTATTTACGTCCAATAGTTCTCGTATAGCAAGCAAAATTTCTTTAAAATCTTCTGACAGATTAGTAGTTTATTTTGAGAATTCTATATCTCAGGAACTATGTGACGTACAGATGTCTATTAGCACTCAAATTAAAGCTAGTTAAATTTACTACAAAATAGTTAATTTTGTTTATCTTTGTAGGAGTAGTTATTTTTGTGATATTTGACATAATAAACTCACAAAATGTTAATTATTAGTTGTTTGTATAAAATGTTAAATTTTTGAAAAATATATCTCTAGATCCATAAGACGCACATATGTCTGCTAACACTCAAAATAAAGGAAATTTAACTTGCTATAAAGTAGTTTGTGACACTTATCTCCGTAGAGGTAGTAGTAACATCATAAACTACTACTACTATATAGCTCATTAAACTAGCTTTAATTTGAGTGCTAATAGACATCTCTAAGTCAAATAGTTTTTCAGATATAGATTTTTCAAAATTAATTCAATAATTACTGATTTTTCAGTACGTCCCATTTTTATGAAATGTTGCTTTTTAAAAAGCTATATATCGAAAACTATTTAACGTAAATAACTTTATTAGGGCTCATATTTTAGCAAATTTACTCTTCTTTAAATGACATTCTCTTGGGTTTTCTTGTGTCGTTCCTACTTTTTAAGATATAGAGCTCCGAATGAAAAATTAGTTTATTTTATTGCTTTAAAACCTCCACCATTTTTTATTCCCCCTACCTATACTTGGCAGTTTCATCAATTTTGACTAGTAATTATGCATAGTTTTCATTAAAGTAATAAAAAATTGGGGTGAGATAACTGCCTTTTTTCTCCTCTTGTTTTGCCGGAGATTGGAGCAACCGGCCCTCAGTGCATTATATCACTATGTTATGCATTAT
>NW_027108370.1:0-366 GCF_000696795.3 Halyomorpha halys | reverse complement strand
TTTTCAGACGCCTAGGAGGATTATTAGGTAATGAAGGAGAAGCCAGGTTAGAAACAAGTGGATTTGGGTGGTTTAGAAGTTTGTTATGGAAGGAACGGTATCTTGTTCTGGCCAAATCGGCAACCTTAAATACTTTAGTTTAGAAACTTACCATTTTCATTTGCGTTTATATGCGACTAAGGGTATATGCTTTACGCTGGATCTACAAATGCTTGGTAAACAAAGGAAGCTACAAACGTCGGTATCTTCACGCTTGTTTGATACTTTTGATTTTTTTCGGCCATTACTCTTGTATGTAATGTTGTATGGATATACTATGCTTTCGTTTTATAAATATATTTGTATTAATGTTTCTACCTTTTTTTT
>NW_027108369.1:0-5627 GCF_000696795.3 Halyomorpha halys | reverse complement strand
AAATATAATATAATATATAAATTTTATGGCTCAATAAAATAGTATAATTCTACTATTTGAGTTTTTTTGACCGCACCCGGACCATATTCCTTTCATCTTTACACACGGTCAATCAATATAATCTTCCAATTTTTTTTTTATTAGCGTTTCATTTATCTTGTGTTAAGAATTATTATTTTAATCTTAATTTTTTGCTTTATTTATAACATTGTATACAGTTAGGGGTGTATTTTGTATAAGACTTCCCCCCCCATAATCAATTGTTAAAAAAAAAAATGTAGCTCTTACATTAACCATGTAAGCCCCACCAGGCCGATCTGGTATTAAATAAAAATAAAAGAATCTATTTTTATTCGATATGGAATATTGAACCATCGATGGTTTAGTTTTTTTTTTTTTACTAACATAAAATATTTGTATAAAAATATTTTTAAGGCTTTTCTTAAAATACTGACTTTTCTCCGAAAATACCCAATTATATTCGTCGTCAATCCTTCACACTCTATATTGTGTAAACCAAGAAGCATCCACATTTATAACCAAAAAAAAAGGATTCCCGACATTATTAGCTCTCGAACTATTAAACTATTGAAAACGTTGAAATTTTAATTAAAATTCTATATCATAAGAAGTCTCCAGTATAAAGAATATTTTTCAACAGAGGCTACAACAATAGAGAAAAAATAACTAAATGAATTTTATAATTTATTTTCTTTATAATTGTTTGGGCTCATCAACCTCTGAGATCATTTCTAATGTCATCTTTGTACCAAGTTTAGATATGGAAAAACATTTAAAAGTTACAAAAATTAAATATTACACCCAAAACCATTGCAGGGCCTACAGATACCAACTTGAAGAAACTAGATCTCCTATAATAGAGATGAGAAGTTCAATTCTTTTAACTAACTCATAAAATATGGGATGTAAAACTCTAACTTCACGAAATTCTTTCGTGAAGTTAATGCAACTAATTATAATTAATCATCATTCGTTTCTAAAATGGAGGAATTAGACAAAGGTTATCTGCCTATGCAGCTAGTTTTTCTTAGAATAGCAGTTCCCCTTAATAAAACGAAATACTTCCCCCTCCACGCCCACTTTTTCAACTAGCCAGAAAAATAATCGACCTACTATCGAATCAAGATTATTTCATGTGAATCAGTTGAGAATAAGATTCATTCACAGGAGTCAACTCTTGGACTCGACTCCCGATTTACCAGCCCATCTCTACCTTAAGAGGTTCTTCCGATCAGATTCGATCATTAGGTGTTAAAACAGAAAATAAAGTTCGTCCAAACCTGGTCTCTATAGAATCAAAAACCATTGCCTTACACACAGAGATATTAACTCCGTGAAATAATATTTAACAGATTTCAATTCATTTTGAAGACTATCTCTTTATACAAAAAAGTATTTTCAAAAATTAATAGTTATACAACGTTGTATTGAACTTATTGGTTAATATCGACGATATATTTTTGAGGAATGTCTATCCATCATCTATTGGAGGTGGAGATATTTTTTTCCTTTTTCAAAAAACAAGTATTCGAAAAATCCTATCCTGAGAAAGGTTTTTAATGACGTAAATGAGACTATTACTTTTTCGTTTTTGCGGTGGCCCGGGATGGTAAGCCGGCGGAGAGCTTTGTAATAATGCAAGGCCATTAGCCTGTATAATTGTAATACCTCGCCCGTCCTCACCTTAATTACATTTAATACTTATATTCCGGATCCCTCGTTAGGAGCTATTTACATTTTTTTTTAATGTTCATAGTGAAGGCAGAACATTAAGGTAAATACGCAATTGATTTTTTTTTCTTAGGAATGTATTCTATTATCAATTCTCAAATATGATAGAAATCAATTGATCTAAGCATTCTGTAATTCCTCAAAAACAATAATACAGGTTAAAACATTTCCAAAATAGGGCATCGATAAAATTTCATATAGTGAACTAAGCTCATAAATATACCTCGTCTATTACATAAAATTATGCTGAGTTTATTCAAAACCCATTTCCACAACGTACCTATTATTTGATCTGGAATAATCGATTCTTTATACACCTCTGGTGAAATTATTTGAAGGGTTGATGTCAATATAGCCAATAATAAAACCCAATAGTTATCAATTTATTACATATATACTGTGTTAGGTTCTCCTCAGTACCAACACTGAGGTGACGTATACTCCAAAAAACATTTTAAAAAACAATATATTATAATTTTTACATAAAACAAATTTTACTAACGACCTTAACATTTATAATTAACAGCAATTCTACTAATCTGGTTAATAGGTAATAACATTATTGAAACAGCTTCTTCATACCTTAAAACAATTATTTATGATGTTTCGATCCCAATCTATAGTCATGGAATCCTTTTCAAAACAGGAAAAACAATAAACAATATATATTGGACCGGTCAAACTATCATCTAATATTAGAAGATGGTTTATTGACCCTGTGTAATATATAGAAGGAAGATGTTCCCAGTCGGATAAAAAAAAAAAGCTTAAATAGTAATTAGTAGTTTAATGTAATTAATAAAAGTTTAAATACTATTTGAGTTGTTTTATTACCACTTCCGGAGGATCTTTCTTTTACATATTATCTAATATCTATCGAGTCATGTCAAATATTTAAAATCCTGCCTTACTTCCTGAAACCCCAAGCCAATAGATATTAATTTTTGTTTTCCTGTTCTGAAAAACATCCCGTGTCCATAGCTAGGGACATAAACAGCATGAATAAATATTTCAAGATGTGAAGGTGTTTTGATCTGGTTATGACCTATGTAAATGACTAATTAATAAATAGAATTAGCGTTAATAACAATGATAATAAAATGTATTTTGCTTATGATTCTTCAATTTACTGTTTCAGATACTACATTTTAAGCAGTTTTAGAAGTTATGGCTTTTAAAAGAGTATGTGCTTTTGAATGTTCATCATTTACTCAAAGTGCTGGTGGCAACCTTTATTTTCATTGTGGAATATACTTACAATAATAACCTAACAAGGAGACGTAATACTAATAATATGGACCATATTATATTTAATAAATGTAATACAATAATTTTTCCATCTAATTTACGTAACCGGAAGAACTGGATTTAATACAATACAGGATAATAAATTAGGTACCAGCCCCCCTAATCTATGATATTGTCAAAATCAAATTAACGGTATTAGGTGCATTGTCCCAAACATGGATGTAACTACTGAACAGACTGGGAATTAACTTGATATCTTCATCACAAAATGCGAGTGGCAATTTTCAATTCTAAAGAACAATTGTTGTCGGTTGTGAGGCTTGTTGTGGAAATATTATATAATTATTTGATAAATATTGAATATGCTTTTGGAAAAAAAAGTGTAAATATTATCCAATACAACAGCCCTTATAAATTATATTGACTAAAATGGCATGACACAATTAAGGAAGATGATGTTAAATCCCCTGGTCTGCCATACTTGTTGAGAGCGAGATACTCGACTCCAGTACGCCGCTGAGAGCAGTGGCAGAGTGGCGCCCCAGAAGCTGCCAGTCATCGCTCCTGATAGACCACACTAACAGCCAGCCATCCTCATCTCCTGTAATTATATTTTGACAAGGGCCTCATCCCGTATCCCCGCCGGGATTAATAAGGGGTTTCCATACCCTCGTCTGGATCGGCGCCGTCTCAGCTCTTCCTTCTTGTTTCCGATCAATCAGTCGATAGCGCAATACCTTACTCTTCAGCGGACAAATATTTATTTAAAAACCATCAGCTCGGATCACTCTCTTCAGAAGTGTATCGGTTCTGTTCTGGAATTTTTATTGATTGGATAATAATAGTTAATTGTTATCTTTATCATTTGTACAAATAGAGTAAGCTACGAATTAATTAAGAGAAAAATAGTCATTGATTTTTTGTTCATTGTAAGTTTATTTTATTCTTAATAATCTTTCTTGAAGGCTGAGGGGAGTAAGAAATTTTAGGACAGTTCAAATGATTTCATGGAATACCAAGAAACTAGAAGAATAAACTTGGCCAGAGCAGTGATTCCCAACCAATGGTCCGCGGATGTGCCGCAGTAGGGTCTGGCAACACAGAGGATTTATTGTTGTAACTATTTTATTAATTTTTCCTGATATTTTTGTGTCAGCTGAAAAGTTTTAATGGGCAAATGCACAATAAAAATTACACTAATGCACTTTCAAGAAACTTAATTTTTAAATATTGTACAAAGAGGAACCTGTTTTGAGTGCGAGAATGCGGGTATGCCGTACGTGGTTCAGTTTCTTACTGTGTTCCGCAGACTTACATGGGTTGGAAACCTACGGGTTGAGTGTCAGAAATGTTTTGAAGAAATTTTTCAAACTATATTCTAAACTAAGGAGACAAAATTCTAAACTAAATTCTATCCTCAGAAAACCCTTTTCGCTCTCCCTTTTCAACACTTTCTTTC
Organism: Halyomorpha halys; assembly: GCF_000696795.3. Classification (NCBI taxonomy): domain Eukaryota; kingdom Metazoa; phylum Arthropoda; class Insecta; order Hemiptera; family Pentatomidae; genus Halyomorpha; species Halyomorpha halys. The sequence continues at coordinate 1,168 of NW_027108369.1, read as the reverse complement.
TCCACATAATATTTATTTAATTAACCTTTAATTTATTATTTATGTATCACCCTATAATGAAATATGTATACCAACGCACTAGTATATATATTCCATTTCATGTTTTATGTATGTATGTACTAATAATGTTCTTATTTTTTAATAAGGGTGCGGACAAAAATCTACTGTACCCGCAGTACCGATTCAGAAATCTAGAGACAGTTCTTATAATTAATAAATAGCCTATTGAGGAATTTGAAACAAAAATGTAAATATGTGAACCATGACATTGAACAAACCAAATCGAGACTGATTTCTCGTGTAATTGATGAAATCATTATGCACATTTTTTGTAAAATAAGAAGAAACAAGATAAAGATTCATAGTATAATAATGCTCTCATAATTCAGAATCATGGCATAACAATAAGAATTTCACAAGCAATCTTGATTTAATGATTTATTGTTTTATTTTAATTTTGTTAACTCCCTGCCTGGCCATTTCTTGCAAATAGGGTAGAATTATTGTTGTAGCAGTGTCAGTGCTTGGCCAAGTAGTTATAAACGCGTTTTAGCTTTATTCCAATGACCTCATAAAGTTTGCCACACCTACTAATTACACAGGTTTTATTTTTTCTGCTTTCATGTATTCTTATTGTCTGCTTCGGCTAATTCATTTTAATCTCGTTCGATTTCACAGAATCACTTTTTGATTAACTTTTCATATAATTATAATCGTTAATACGAGGAAATTCTATCATGTCTCCTGAATTCTTTTGCAATAATGTTTGTTGTAATGATGCAAATGTCTCCACTTACAGTTCAGTGTACCTTTAATTAATTTTCGTATTATAGGGATTTAATGCATTCAGTTGTTTCATATTTTATGAATCCCATGAATCGCGAAAGAGACTGGTTTGACTGATTTCAAGCTCATTATGTCACTGTCCTCACTGACTTCTTTTTTTACTTGAAGTTCGTCGTGCAGTGGATTTGGAGGTATAGATGAATATTATCCCCTTTTAAACTTCACATTTTTCGGGAATGTTTTTAATATTCTAATTAAAACACCGAGAAATGACAGATAATAGAGATGTGCCTCTTTCTTACCCTTTTAAACTTCACATTTTTCGGGAATGTTTTTAATATTCTAATTAAAACACCGAGAAATGACAGATAATAGAGATGTG
>NW_027108368.1:122878-139406 GCF_000696795.3 Halyomorpha halys | reverse complement strand
AAGAGTAAATAGAAAAGTAAATTCTGGTGCGTCCCAGGAAGGGTACATTTAGCCTTAAGTACTCTTCCAGAGAGTATGAAGTAAAAAAAAAAAATAAAAAAAAAATGATTTTTTGCATTAAAGTCATAGACAGTAGTTAAATGTATTAGTATTGGTAATGAGGTAATATGGGGGAGGGAGGGAGAGGGGGGAACTAGTCCCATAAGTGGGCCTAGTGGTAGTTTTTGCCAACACCTGGCAGCTACTTTGGCCGCCGTGTACTGACCAAGTAGTCTGAGAATATCAAGATTCATTTCTGTGGACCACCAAGAAATAAATATTAAATGCCCCAAGTGGGAATTGAATCCGCGACGTTCCGAACTAAGCGCTCTGGGACCCACACAACATCACGCACAGCCATCGTATCGCAACAGTATTGTAAATATCATCAGTCATTAGTTCAGTGTATTAGAACAAAAAAAACATAAAGTATTATAAAATGATTTACTATTCTATAATATATAACCCTAAAAAACAGTAAACAAGTGTTCACAGTAAAATAAAAAATAGAAAATTATTTACATTAAACACTTATTAGGTATAGGGTATGAAACATCCATTTAAAAACCAAATGGCGGATGAATATGTTGAGTTTCTTTGATTATACTAGGATAAAGTGTGACTTAGGTGCCACATTTAAAAATAATGGAGAAAAACCGCTGAAGGCAGACGAGCGTATCTCACCAAATTAGAGAAATAATTATTATACCAATTAGGGTATTATAATCATGACGTTGAAATATGACAAAAGTAGTCAGAAAACAAAAAAATATATAACCATTCCGTATGTAGTAAATAATGAAAATAGATTTATAGATTAAAGATCATATACAATGTATTGAGAATACCTATAAAATAGGTAGTAAAAGTTAAAGGGTCTCTTATATTTATAAATAAATATTGTGCAAATTGTTAGGTTTAGTAAGCTCAACTTCATCACATATTAAATTGAATATTACCTACGTAAGGTGTGTATGGCACTTAAATTTTTATCTAATGTATGAGTTCAAATAATTTGGGGGTTAGTTACATTACGGAATAAAGGACGTCACGACGGAGTCACGTCTGCGCTAAGACGTATAAGAACGGTATATATGTATTTTATCATGTATATATCTTTTGCAGAAAGTGATAAATGTATTTTTTAAAAGAAAGAAATTTGTTCGTTGAAGATATTATTCGTTTGTTACGGGTTTTTCAGTGAAAAGTAATGTTATTGTGAATGAAAACAAATGAAATCAAATATTTATTGTGCAAGAAGATAGAGACGTTATTAAGACAATAATAAAACGAAGTTTTTTTGTAATGAAAAACCAATAAAATGAGAACATTTTTAAAAAAATGAGAACTGATTTACTAGTCGTTTTAATATATGTCCTGAAGCAATGGAAAACAAATCAATATTGTGAAATCAGTGAATGATAGTGAGAAAATAGATATGATTTGTCAGATAGTAATAAAATTTGAAGGACTGAATTTTATGATATGAAAGGAAGTGAGTTGCTGCTTCGTCTCTGATTGTAGAACTGATATTGCCTTTTCATCATGGATAACGCCATTTGCGCCGAATACAATATGTAAATCACCATTCTGTACTTATGACCTTTACGAAACGAATGAATAGATTAATATGTATGGTAAAACCTTAAATTATTTTTCGTTTTCTTGCACCAGGGCCCACGTTTCAGTGTCATATGTCAGCGCAGGCCAGATGATTGACTGATATATAGTAAGATTGGCTTTGAGGCAGAGGTTTCGAAAACGTATTCCTTATAAAATTCATGCGAACACCTACTGCCATCTTGAGATCTTGCTTTAATTTCTTCTCAAGCATTATTTTTTTCTACGCGTCAACTGACCTATAAGTAACTGACGTAAAGGCTATGTTGCCTTTTACTTATAAAGGATATCATATATTTTGCGTAATCACCATTTAATAAAAAAAAGAAGGTTAGTCACAGCTTCTAGAACCCTTGGAAATCAGGACCAAGCTGGTTTTGATCACTTGATTCTTCATTGACTTAACAAGTTTAATAAAAAAATTTTGAGCCGTTCTAGAAAAAAATGATTTACATCGATTATATAAAGAAACACTTCAGGTAAGTCCATTTAATCTAAAAAGTGCCAATAACATTCTAGAAATACAGTAAACTTAAATATACAGTATCGTCTTGCATTTTTTTTTTTTAGTTAGGTAATACAAACAATTTTGTGAGACTTCATTATTTGGACTCAGGGTACCTTAGAAAGTGTTTTTTCGTAAAAAGCTCGAATTCGGAATTTTTATAATATCCTCCTCCTCCCTCCCCATTACTATATATTCCATACTTAGGTAAGAGAAAGTGAATATTGGACTTGTTAGACTTTTTCCCTACCTCAGTTCTCAATCAACAAATACGAGAATAATAATAAATAATAAACAAATTAGCTATTATATTTTTTTTTTACTAATTTTGAAGGTTTTTTTTTGTTTAATTATTTTTCTTAATGTATATTTGCATTTTCTTTATTACGTTTTAATTTATTAAGAAAAAAATTACTTATCATTGTTGTGTATTATGTATTAAATATATATATATTTACATATAAAGATGAGTGGGGTGAAGAAGTACGAAAAAAATATTGGAAATGGCCAAAAATAAAAAGGCCCCGAAACTATATTAAAACGTTTAATAAATATATATGATTAAATTCGTTCCAAATAAAATTATTTAAAAAAATTGTAAGCTTTATTCATTACAATTTGGTTTGATGAGGTGCTTATTTTGAATATTTTTGTGAATTTATATGAAGGTGAATATTTTTTCTAAATCATTCTGATTAATGTTTAAAAGTTAAATTAGTACATTAGTTAATTAAGAAAAAATGACAACCAATAGTTCTACGAGTTGTATTTATATCACCAAAGAATTTTAATAAGATCAATGCGGTGAAGAAGTAAGAAAAAGAAGTTTGAAAATAGCCAAACTTAAAAAAAAAAAAAAAAGGAGGCATTGTTTGAAAATGAAATCAATAAAAAAAATTAATGTTATATAGTTTTATTTGGATTGATGAGGTTCTAAGAACAACTTTTTTCAAATCATTCTGATTATAGATTATTAGTTGAAAACTTAACAGCTCTGAAATACAAATTTTGTAAATTTTATTATATTTAAAGATGTCACTTGCGAAGTAAATATAGAATGTTATTACTGAAGAATCTTACAGTAATATTCTAGGGTGTTAATAATATTAATTGAATGAAATAAGTTAATAGGGGGATCTATTTTGCAATACACACGGCCCAATACGCTTAATATACAACAGATTATGCCCGGACACCCCGTCAGTATTACCCTCATTGATAATAGCCAAGGTAAGCCATAGATTAGAGCCCTGCCCACGGGGGCTAAATAATAAATTGCAGCTGTGGCAACATTATTTAGTGTAGTGTCGGTATGGAATTCCGGGCAGTTGCTACTTTATGGCCAAAGCGAGGGTTTCACGGAACGCCGATTATAGAAGGCTATCTCCAAACCTGTACCGATATATATTGCCGAAGGGAGGGTATATTTCCAGACTGAGAAGGCTTCTAGCACCTGTGTCCGGTGACTTGGTAGGGGGGAGGTGGAGGTGTGGCTGGGGTGTTAACGGAGGACACGATTTAGGGGTAAATTACTTCTTATCACAAATATTTAAAGGCAACAGGTGACTCCACTTGTTTATTTGGCACAAACATTTATTCTGAAAGAATAAATGCCTAAACTAAAAACATAAAGTCAGATTTATAAATTAAATCCGCATATGCAATTAGGGAACCTACCAAAGTTGAGTTTTATAAGCTGCATTGAAACGTTTTTCAATAACATTCAATAAGCAACTTAAAGCATAAGGAGATCCCTCTTTATCATTATCTCATATTGATAAAATCTTGTGATTTTAATGCAATAATAAAAATGCCAATATAGCTTCTAAAAAACTATAAAAACGAACTTTGTAAAACAGGAAGAGGAGGCAAAAGATAGTTAATTCGAACAGTATTTAAAAAGTATCTATAATTGAAAAGAGGTGTGAAACCCGCCACTACCGCGCTCTGTGGTTAATCTATTGTTGGTTGGTTATACCTAAGTTTTCTTACTTTTGAAACAGACACTTATATCGAGTATATTGATCGATGTACGACTTATCACAATCTCATATGAGGAGACCCAAAAATATTAGAAGGCAATCTATCCCAGCAAACCCGCCCAACTAAAACCCGTATTTAGGCACCGTCTTATATTACATTTTTTTACTTAAAACGGGAAGAGGAGATTTAAGATAGTTAAATCGAGTATTATTTAAAAATTGGAAAACGGCGTATACAAAAATAAAGCTTATAGGATATGTGGAATAAAATATAACAATTACATAAGATCAATTAAGGGGAAAAGAAGATGCCAAAGCTTCCAACCTTCCTCTCCAAAACTTTTGTTTTTTTCATCATTCACATAAAGGAAATTAGTTTGAAAACCGTCTAAAGTTTATTTTATTTTTTTTTTACATATTCTTAATATATTACATCATCTAAAAAATCCATACTCAATAAAGATGTACCAATCTAGCGAAAAAAAGAATGTGTTAAAAATCATGTTTTTAACTACAAATACGTTAAGTTCGGCAGAATCATTGTGTCTTCGGTAAAAAATTTTGGAAAAATTTGTGATTTTGTTCCTCAGCCTTGGCGATAATCAAAATCCCTAATGAACCTTTAAACAAACTAAACGTATTTTAGAGAGAAATAGCAAATTGAAAATCTTTCAGAAGCAGTTATTGACACCATATCTTCCACAACGGGTCCAAGTTGGGAACTTTAATTTAAGTTGGATCGCTGGTGGCTGGTAATAATCCCTTTGTGGTTTGAAGTTAGGACTCGAAGAAAACTCTGGATGCGGGTCGAAGCTTAAGCCTCCCGGTACACTCTGTAGTTGCTAGACCGCTGACAAGGGTCAAGGCATTTCAACTTAGATTTAATATCGCCTCCAGAGTATTTCTAAATCATTTAAGAAAGGTTTACAGTTGGGTAGAAACAAAGATTAATATTGTGCTATGTGTTTTTAAAAAGACTACCTAATCTCTTAATAGACTAATAGATTGGCTAATTAAACCACATATACTGACAATGTGTTTAAATAATAATAATAATAATAATGGTGATAATAATAATAATAAATATTAATTAAAACAATTGTATAAGCTTAACGAAGTCTGAGTGCTACTGTTGATTATCTCAACCAATGGTCTGATCCCGAAGACGAAACTGGAGATCATTAAGGACCTGAATCTGTCGTTAAATATCCTGGAATTAATGCAGAAAGCTGAGTTGCTCGAGACTGTGAGCATACTAAGAAAATTCATTAATATTAAACATTATTTTTTTTTAGCCTCATCCTTGACTTAGGTGCCACTTTCGGAGAAAATCGAAAATACGGAAAAATTCCTAAATAATAATAAAAGATTTATTTATATTGTCAACATAGCTAAAAGTCTGTCCTTGAGATTACACTTTATAAACATGAAAAATTGACATAAATTAATCAACTTCATTGATAATATGTTTACATTAATTTTTTTTTCCTTATCTTACGTCGGCCCAAGACTCCCGTTGGAGTCCTACACTGCCCCTTACATTAATTTAAAAATATTGATTTTCCAGAAATAATAAAATAAAATATTTTATTATGTTATATAGGAACACTTATATATAAATGATTAGGAAACCAAAACTTTATATTTTTAGTTCCTCTATTCACTTCTGGAATAAATATCTCTCTTGACAAGTAGTGTACCCTCACAGAATTTGTTTTTTAAGGTTATTAAATAATATATATGGTAACTATGGTAACTTGTTTGGATAATCGTCGCATTGGACGACATCAGAACTTACAGTCCAACTTAAAAGGCTATACAATTATATTTGTATATTCATACAAAAACATATATATATATATATCCAGAGATCTTTAGTAGTTTATGTAAAAAATGTAGAGCTGCAACAGAAGAAGAATATCTAATTATAATAATTAATTATATTTAATTGATTGTGTCATTTTGGGCTTAAAACAACACAAAAAACAATTCACTCAATCAACATTTAATGATATTAGTGAAAAAATATTTTAAAAAATAATTTACTCAAAGCAAAGGTTATTGATGAACTAGGCGTCCATTTTCATTCCGACTCTATAACAATATAGAGCTACTTAAAAACAAAAAGATAATTATGGAACATCAGCGATTGAAACATACCATTAATTAATCCTTTTTTCAGACATTGCACAATGCTTATTGATAAATTTTAAAACCTAACCAATATTTATTAATTAAAATTCCCTAGCATTTGTAATGTATAAGATTAAGTACATCGGTCAAAACAATGGAGCATTTGAAGGATGAGTTATGTCATGTTGCTTGTTAAGCGACCATGTGTAAGATGTTCTGCAGCACTAAATGGGCCAGTGCTTATCTACAGAACGATTAATGGTCTTCTGAATGTACACGTCTTCTCTCGGTGAAGTGGAAAGCTTGATTTTCCAGTCCCGGAACATCTCATACAGATCTTTAAGTATGACCTCTCGTGAGAATTCTCTCAAGTTGGTAATACACCAGTAGTTCAATTATAGGCACATATTCTCTGTATTATCATATATTTGTAATTGTAATTGTAATTATATATCAATAAAGAGTATTTAAAAAAAATATATAGACACATATTTTATGAAATACCATTTTCATCACAACGCAAATGCCAAAACCCTAAGTTTTATTTATTTTTAATCTAATGTTTTAAACATTTACTTTCCAATTGATATTTATTTTGTTCTTACTATAACTTTTTTTTTAATTATAAGTTATTTTGTAATTAAGATATGTATAACTCTTTATGTAAATGAGGGACAATTAAGATGTTTTTTATGGTACATGTATATCTTATACACCGCTGCGGTGTAGCATGCAACAGTACCAATTGCAGTGGGGTTAGGCTGATAAGAGTGAGTCTTCTGTCAGCACTAGGAAGTATCGGAGCATTCCTAGGTATTTAACGCTCTTACACACGACTCACTGCATTCTTCAATGTTTTGTTGTGTTTGGGGCACCATATTTCCAGGGATCCTCACCCATCATATTTTCATGGGACCATCATTATTTGCATAAGAGCGGCTATATCGGAAGCGACTTTCGTTTTCCTCCGAAATTCTCATATCGAAAATAATTCTACCTACTGTGAGTTACTCCTTTTATTTATTTTTTTATTAAATCCCAAGTTTCCTTCTAACCATTATAATAGTAAAATTTAATCGTTTTTTTATTAAAAACAAAAAAAATTAGTTTACAGATTTAGGATTCGTATATAAAAAGTTTATTGCTTTATAATTCATTTATTTTAGTCATAATAATAGGATAATTCATTTTTATTTTTTTTATATTTTAATAATATTAAATTTTGTATATCAATTGGAAGGATATTTTCTTTGTAATGTTTTTTTCTTACCCAGTTTATTTCTTAAACCCGAACCAGCGAATATTTTTATTCTGAGGAAGAGATTAGTATTCCATTCACGAAAATTCACTCATACTCAAGCCCCAATGTTTTTGGAATATTTCTTACGTAGGTTCCAGGAGTTCTGAAAGTGTACAATGGAAAATTGTACGAGTAGGTTAATGTATTTTTACTATAATCTTCTTCGAGTTTAATTTGGTTATAAAAATGAACCTTAGTGAACCTTACTAAATAATATTCCGCCCTTAATTAATTAAAAACATTACTACACTCTATTAACGACTGTTAGAGAATATTCAATAAGCTCAAGTAAGGTTGGTTTCCGGAGGTTTTTTTTTGTTTATAGTTGAATTTTTAAATAAGGACTCTTAACTTTAAGGTAATTATTTATTTTTTTATTTTTATATAATATCAAATATATTTAGATATATAAATATATCTATATATTTTGTTGAAAATATATGTCGCCTATGTATATATTTTCCCCTAATAAGTAGAAAATTTTTCTTCAGTCATTTTATATGCAATGTTCAAAACTTGAACAAACAAATAATACCGTCAGTGTGTATTTTAAAAGTTAGAAAATATCCAGGAAACATGGATTTGCCAGTAGTAACGAAGACGTCACTTTCCTTGTGGAAAATTGAAGTAAGGAAATGGATTCAGAGAGAGTTGCTAGGAGATAAATCAGAGCCCGTGATCACCTTGCGTGGATGATCATTCTTATACGTCAGCCACCACGCAGGGTGCAATACGTCTACTTGATGGAGCGCCCGTCCTCGAGTTGCTCTTCTTCGCTGCCAGCGGACAACGCCTTCTGGGTCTTCGGGATTGCTTCTTGGTGAAGAGGAATGCACGTGGTTACTGATCCACTCCTTATTAAGGGGTTTATAAAATAATAAATATTTTAATCTTTTCAATTTCTTGTGAGTGGTTATAATTAATAAAATAAAATAAAATGTATCCAAATTAAAGTCTTAAACATTCTTTGTATCCTGAAAAGACCAACGTTTCGTTCACTTCGGCAATTCTTAAGTACAACCTCAAATACCAATTTAAACTTACATGAAATATTTTAAAAACGTATTGAGGCAATTCAGCCCAGGCAACCAATTTTAGTAAAAATTACCCTATTTTGTCACTCTTCATTAATATTAAAACTTTTAATTATAATCAATTTAACATTATTAGTTCGTAAAATCCTCAATGCTCCTTACTTTGTCACAAATAAAATCATACATAAAGACCTTAATGTTCCCTATGTAACCGATCTAGCCCGAACCAGATATAACTCCTTCCATTATCAACTCTCTAACCACTCAAACCCCCTAGTTTCTAATCTTGCATCCTCTTCCATTCCTGAAAATCCTCCGAGGCGCCTGAAAAGAAGATGGCCACGAGACCAGCTAATGTAAAATGGCATTAGAGTGCTATCAATAGGTAGTTTCTCTACACACCTGTAACACTCCAATTTAGCTTAGATCAGATTTACCAAATGTATTATAATGTACAGTTGTAAATAGCAATAAATAAATATTAAAAAAAACATTATTAGTTATGATAGTGAGGTGTAATATTGTTAAATTTATTGGTGACCTGGGCGGAATATCCTGCAAAAAGTTTAAATATTTTATGAGTGTAAATTGGTATTTGAGATTGTCCTTGAGGATAGCCGAAGAGGCCGAAACGTTTTAGGAAATAAAGAATGTTTTGAGACTTTAATTTGGATACATTTGATTTTACTTAAACAAATAATTTGACTTTAAGACATCTGTACAAGTTCTTTGTTAAAAATAAAACTAATAAGCACAGTGGCTACACAGTATCAATGCTCTAGATATATATTGACTCTATTGATATGTTCTATGTACATTGATACCTAATCGATACTATATGCTTGACATTTGCACCCTCGTGGTTAATTGAAATTATTATCCTCTTACCAAAAGTTAATTGTCAGTTCTAACTCATATTCCATTTAAATAATTTATCTAAATGTGAATATCGAAGCCGATGAGATTAAAAGTGGCGAAAATTTATTGTGAGAAATTGAATTACATGTGAATGTACTAAAATAATATAGAAATGTTATACATTTATTATTAAAATATGTACAAGGCACTATAATAAAATAAATTCTGTAAAAAGTGTACAATATCGATTTGGGTCTCTCTCATGAGAATTGTCAAATTCGAGTATGTTAACTTTATGATTGTTTTTATATAACTCAAATTCTTATGTAGTATCTCAAATTTTTACGTTTATAATGAGTAAACCTGGATTTCATTAGAAAATAGTAAATAATCAAAAAATTAATAGTTAAAATTATTTTTATTTTTATTTTTCATTACCTATGTATTCGATCTCAGAAATATATGAAGTAATATCAATTTTGGTAATAAAAAGTAAATAAATCAAATTTGTTAATACATTTTTACATCCTAATCAATGTTATTTTCAAATAGGGATAGTTATCTTGGGAGTTCAAATATGTTACGACTATTTCATTTAAACAAAAATAATGAGATTTAATTTATAAAAGAAACTTTTCTTTTAAAAACCTTTTTTTTTGCCGACATCGAAAAAATGACAAACATTTGAATTGTTGGGCTAAATAAAGAAATAAATGTATAAAATTCCTATATCAATTTAGAATTCTTAGGAACATATTAACTTTAAAACTAGCCTGAATATTAAAGTTATAGAAACAATCATAAATAAACTTCAAATTACGTCTATTTGTACTAAAAGTAAAAAGTAGTTTTTTCCCCATCAAAAAGAATTTATGATATTTACATATATATATGAGCAAATATAATAAAAATATTTTATAAAGTATTAAAAAAAACAACACAAAAATGATAAAGATCCAAGGAAGAGTCACCTGTTTAGAAACATACACACAACTGTTGATAAAGATATATAACTTTTCATCTTTAAAAAACAAAATCTAACTAAAAACTAGAAAAAGAAACCATTAAACAAGTTTGATTAAAATGATCCGTGTATTATTTACAAAATATCAATTTTTTGGCAATTTGATAACTAACACCACTTTGCTTCTGAGGAGTATATATATTTTTAGTTAATACTGATTCCACGATGAATTTTGCGTAAGAAAATTTACAGACATATTGTACTCACTAAGAGTGCAAAGTTGTGACACTTAAGAAAATTTACAGACATATTGTACTCACTAAGAGTGTAAAGTTGTGACACGTAAGAAAATTTACAGACATATTGTACTCACTAAGAGTGTAAAGTTGTGACACGTAAGAAAATTTACAGACATATTGTACTCACTAAGAGTGTAAAGTTGTGACACGTAAGAAAATTTACAGACATATTAAAGTTGTGACACGTAAGAAAATTTACAGACATATTGTACTCACTAAGAGTGCAAAGTTGTGACAAGTTATACTCCAATGGTATAATAATGCATTAGTATTAACAAAGAATAATGTTATAAAAAAAAATTCTTCGGTTGTCAATTGTTCAACAGCGTGCAACCTTACCTTAATCTAGTTCGATTAGGAAGACATTACTATCCAAATTCAACACTTACCTGCAACAATAATACATTAAAAATTAATACAGCTGAAATACTAAAAATGCTACATTAGTGGAAGAATACTTTTGATATTATAAGTATAGGGATTATCTTGATTCTATTTTGTTAAATGTGTAAGCCTCAAAAATTTCATTAATTTACAAATTATTTCATCGAAGAAAGTAATCTCATCTGTCCAAGTGGTATGATGTATTGTGTCAATACTGACCATGCGAAATTAGGTTTTGTCAGGAGATAGTGGTGGGATGTATCGGTTAAACATTTTATTTTCTGGGGAGTGCAGTCACTAAAGATTCCGAAATAAGCCAAACCTATTCATATATGACAAGAATAAATAAGTTTGGTTATTTATGTATCGTACCTGACCGCACCCCCTCCCCTGACCATCTTCTGATCATATCAATCTACTGTCAACTATTAACATCTAATTTTTTTTTTAACATTTATTTAAATTTTATTCGGTACACATCTCATAATTAGAGGATCCCAAAGCAAAGAGACCGCTAAGCCTCTCATCGTGAGCGTAAGGCGGACTCCAAAGCAAGGCGCTGAACAGGCAATCAGGACTCTGTCAGTACATGACGCAGACTGAATGCCCGGCCAAACCAACGCGGGGACCTAGCTATGATTGCTTCCCTAAGAACATGGGCTCTGGGAGACACGGATTGAGTAATTTAGTTCTCCATTAGTATCTCACAAGGTACTTACTCAGCTTCCTAACTAAATACAACTGATCAAAGTACATCTTCGCCATTTGGATCCGTAATATCTCATATCGGAGCAGAGAAGCCGACTGGTTTTGAGCTGCAACTTCGCCGAGCATTTATCATATCAATAAATTAGATCAAGGTAATTATATTCATTACATATCCTAAGCTTCCAGAATAACAATACTCAGGTGTAGTAGCAGAGGAGGAATAGGGAGAAAAAAAATTCCACCAAACGTAAAATAAGGCATAAACGATTAATTAAAAAGAGGCAAGTAAAGTAAAAGAATCGTAACATAAAGGCAAAGAATCATTTCAAGAGCACGTTTGAAGATAAAGAAAAGGAGCAGAATATAATCTAACGCAGTCTTCTTGATGAGAACTTCGATGCACTAGACGTTTAAGTTGTTAAGAATGAAGAAATTTAGATAAAAAAGGCAAAATATAAAATTTAACTTCTTTGCTCTTCAGACATTTTTCAGGTACAGCGGCAAGGCACCAATGGATTTCATCCACTACTTCCTCAATGATAACTGTGAAGAAATGTAAACAGTAGGATGATCATGCACGTTAAGGTTTATGTATAATGAGAAGGAATGAAAAATCATATTTGTCACATTATCACTAAAATATAACTCTAGTCCTCGGACATATTTCAACGATATTAAGATACTAAATTCTGACATAGTACGTTATTTAAGTCTCTAATTAGACAATATACATAAGACGTAAAAGAATAGAACTTGACCAGTCATAAGGACTTCTTTGTATGCTACTTGACACACGTTTAAAATTATCAGTGACTAATAAACTAACCTTTTGTAAAGAAATCATAGAACCTCTTTAATCACACGAAATCGAATTGTGAGGAACAGCAAACAAAAAAAACTTGTCATTCCAATCCAACGTACAAAAAAAAAAATATTATTTTTTGTTTTTTATAAAAGAAAAATGATCAGAGTGTGGTTAAAAAAACTCAAATAAATTATAAAATATTTGCTATGAGTCATTTCTATGAGATATTTCGCACCACGTTACAGGGTTCTCATGGCTTATAGAATGAAGGAAAAAAAAAACAATGAAACGTTCTTTATTCCTTTCTTCCATCTTTCTTTTATAAATCACACAATTATCCTTAATAATTAACGATATTAATACATTTTTTTTATTTGTAAACAGCCATTACACTTTAGCCTTGAGATTCCTCTGATAGCAGCAGCGACTACCACACTGCCAACTACATAGCGTTTCAATAATTATCACACCAGACTGACTCCATAACCCAATCCATTAACTCATGGACTAACCAATATGTACTACTAATCCCTAATCCTTACAATCCACAGCAGAAGACTGTGCGGCGCTGGCCAAGAGACTTGCGGCATTTATCTTATTAGTATTAATAATTTTTCTAATTCACTTTACCCAATATTCAATTTTTCTTTACATTTTTTTCTCATCATTATTTGTTTTAATTTATTTTAGTTTTTCTGTTATACTGATTGTTCAAAGAAAAATATTTATTCTCATCTTCTAAGCTAGCATATTTGTTCATTGCTTCAGCAAGCAGTAAATTCTAATTTGACCAAAATATGAACCTTTCTTATAAATAAGTAATTTCAAGTAAAATATTTTGAGCTTGTTAACGCTGTTCTATGAAGTAAATTCTGCAGCATTCAAACAAAAAACTTCGGAGGTCCCGAATTTTAATATCAAACCGTAATTCACCTCCTATTCAAATGTTATACCTTTCTAAAAAAAAATTGTTCCAAGAAACAACTTGGTTGTTCTCTAGTCCCGTTGGTTAGCAACTTTATTACTATAGAGCGTCAACACATTACATTGCTACTAATAACTTTACACAGGCCACGAAAGCCATCACATCACGGAAATTAAAACCACTATATTACTTCTAACAAGTACAGAACGTGGGACAAATAAAGGAGGCAGACATTCTGTAGAAAAAAACACTGTAAATTGAAAAAAAATCTCATATTGATGTTTAGCTATTCTCTTTATTGGAACGTTAACTTTGACTCCGTGGGTCTGTAGTCGGATTTGTATTCTGGCATTAATGGTCGAAAACTGTATCCCAAGATGACATAATAAATTTATTGATAAATTTACACTATCAAAAAATTAATTCTTAAACTTAGAAATATAGGTAATTATGTTCCGTCCCAATAGAAATGACGAAAAAACTTTATAATTTCTGAACACCTGGCAGATTTTTTTATAATCTCCTATCCTAATTACGTAGGTGGCTCATTTTAATCGATATTTCAAGTTTTAAGAATATGTTTAATTATTTATATTTTTTAATAATATCTTTGAATCATGTAAGTTAATAAAAATATTTTTACGCATGGTTAAGCGAAAGCAGTTAAGGGAGTCTGATTAAATTGGTACTGGACCCATTTTACACTAATGCCCAACTTTCCTCCGAATTCGAACCAAACCGGAAAAGTTTTTCGAAAAATAGGGTTACAGAGAAAAGACGTTTACGTATCAGTAAGAGAAAGTAGAGGTGAGAATTTTATACAATCGTTTCGATTACTATGAATAATCTAAACACAAATATGACTACCGGCAGATAGACATAAAATAAATTTGTTATTGATTTCTCAAATATAAAACGCAAGTAAAAATTTTATATTCTGAGGACAATTTTTTTTTCTAATTCCTGCATACATAAGAAGCTTCTTCTCAACCGATAAAAGATAAAGTAAATTAAAATAAAATTTATTTTGAAATTCTAAGATAGCTTTCATTCAAAAATTAAAAAAAGAAGGCTGTTAGTTACGACGAATGCTCCAATCCACAAATAAGTCAAGCCCTATCTTACGCGTTGTCTTGTGGGATGTTGAATGTGTTTAAAGTGACTTAGCAAGTATTGTTTAATTTATCATATTTAATTATTTCATATTTAATGTACTGATTCATATTAAAAGTATGAGAAACATCGCGGTATGCAGATTTCTTCGATTTAAAGCTAGCTGAAACTGGCCATCCCTTCTAATCTAGTGATAAATTATTTCCTAAACGAAAGAATGCCGTAAATAGTAAATGACAAAGTTGGTAGAGGATGAGCAGGTGGGGCTGTAGGGCAGGTGCTAGGAGTTAGCAACTGCTGGGAGTTCTCCGATCAGCTGTCACTCCCCTTCGTAGCAACCCCATTCCCTAATCGTGGGGTCTTACCAATCACCATCCCTTGTAGAACTCTCCCCAAATATAGATGTAAGTATTCCATTATGCTTAGTTCAAAATAAAATTGACTGAAGTACAGGGAACAATTAAGCAATTACTAATATAATCATTAAATATTATTATATAATGCCTCGAAGTATGCCATTTATTTCTAAATAAACCTCTGTTTACGGTAATTTTGAAGATTACTTTCAACAGTATTAAAGAAAATTAAATATTTTTACCATAATAAATTTAAAATATAAATAATTTACCAAAATAAATTCAAAAGTCCAGTTTTCAATTTTTTTTTTTTCGCTTTGATAGTTTTGTACTGAATCGCCCTTCAAAATTAGTTACACTATAAGTGATTTAACTGTTTTTATAAGAAATGCTTTTACCTGATGACTATCAAGTAAAAAATGATTATATAAAAAGAAAATAATAATAAGAGAATGGACTTTACTTGCTAAGAAATTCTACCTCCCATATATTATGATAATAATAATAATAATAATAATAATAATAATAATAATAATAATAATAATATAATAAGAATATTCTTTATTTATCCTGGGACTGATCACTTTAGAATTATATAACAGGTGTCAGCATTATGATTTAGGGCCTTAGAGTAAAATACAAAATAAAAATGAAATTATAAACCATCAAGTATGATTGCAATTATGAATTTGATAAGATAAACAATAAACAATAATGACTAACAGAATGTATAAAATAAAAATATAACAAATAAAATAAAACTATATATATATTTTTTTATTTGCACCTGTAAATGTACATTTACAACCAGGAAATGAGATGTTCTATTCAAACAAGACATGAGAGAGATAGCACTCAGTGCATCCTCCTAACATTATGTAAATTATTTTATTACATGAGGAGGTCCCGCATCCAACTCCTCTTTAGTCTACACCGAGTTACGTCAGGAATGTCATGTGTTGTAGTGTTAATTTAATGAAATGTCCATGTAGAGTGTTGTGAATGGTCTCGTTTGAAACGTAGAGTGGTGGTTTTGTTGCCAGTCTTAAAAATTATGATTGAATAGATTTTCCGTTATTTTCCGAATCTTTGTCTTTTTAGCAGGTCCATAAATTTGGCAGGCGTAAGTCCATACTGGTTTTAGTAAGTAATTGTATACGTTAAGTTTCTGTCTGAGCGATAATTTAGCTAACCTTTCGGTTGCCATAGGTTACCCAGAACAGTTTGTTTGTGGTATAGGCTGATTATCAATGTAAACTGAAGGGTATGTTTTATGTCTTAGAGTAAATGTGACATGTTGTGACTTTTCGTGATTAATCTTATTTTTCCATCGTGTGGACCAGGTCTGTATATTGTTTAGACTATGTTGTAGTGTTAGTGTGCCCTGTAAAGGGTCTGTGTTTCTCGAAATGATAGCAGTGTGGTCTGCAAACGTCCCAGTTAGTATATTTATAACCAGTTCAATAATTTTAACAGTAGAATATCTTTCACAATAGATAGACC
>NW_027108368.1:120433-120938 GCF_000696795.3 Halyomorpha halys | reverse complement strand
ATGGGGGAAATCTCCCGAAACGTTGCTATGTAATAAGTAATAAATTATTATACAGTAAGAAGGAAGAAATTGTTATCATTCACTAAATCAAGTTAGTATATTGTCGTTTGTCGGTACGTCGTTTGTGAATATGAAGTACAGAAGTGGGGCCAGGATAGAACCTTGAGGGACACCTGCAAATATTGGTTTCTTTGATGAGATCACTGCGCTTTGTCGGAAAGAAAAGAAACAGTCATGAAGAAATTATTGTAAATATCAATAGTAGGTGCTTGGGAGAATTAGCTTAAGTTTAAAAAGCAGGCCTTGGTACCATACCCTATCAAACGGCTGAGTTACATCCAAAAATGCTCCAGAAGCGTAATGTTTTAGTTCATAAGCAGAGGAAATGAAGTCCGTGACGTGTGTAGTTGTTATCATATTATGAATTATAAGGCGACTAGTTTCTAATATAAAAGGAAAAAAAAAATCAAATTCAAGTAAATTAAAAATACAAAAGGTACAATTA
>NW_027108368.1:106907-120373 GCF_000696795.3 Halyomorpha halys | reverse complement strand
CCGATGAAGTATAAACTCGTGAGGTTATGATGTCATGTGATTATTAAATGAAGTTTCTTATTTTTTTTTTTTTAATGTTCTTAAAGAATATAAAGAAAATCTTAAGGATATAATTCTAATAAAATGAAATAAATTATAATAATAATATCCTTATAAATATTATTAATAAATATTAGGAAAATTCCAATAATATTTATGTCAAATATTATTTCTCTCTCCATCTATTTATATCTTATTTGCAACTTTAATTGTTATTATTCCGGAATAAGGAGGACAGTAGGTTGTAGTAAATATGGAATTTGAAGATTGGAAGGGTATTAGAACTACGAATGAAGGAGGAAATAGAATACCATAGGGAAGAGGAACTTAAGTTTAAAAAGAAGACCTTGGTACCATACTCTATCAAACGGCTGAGTTACATCCAAAAATGCTCCAGAAGCGTATTGTTTTAGTTCAAAAGCAGAGGAAATGAAGTCCGTGACCGTGTGTAGTTTTTATCATATTATGAATTATAAGGCGACTAGTTTCTAATATAAAAGGAAAAAAAAAATCAAATTCAAGTAAATTAAAAATACAAAAGGTACAATTACTGTTAATATACATATTTAAAAGTTTAAACAAAAATTAGAATTAACAAATACAGAAGACAAATAAAATAATAAACGAACATAAAAGATAATGTAAAAATAAACTAAAATAAATATTCTAACAAATAATAAATCTTAAGGATATAAATCTAATAATATGAAATAAATTATAATAATAATATCCTTATAAATATTAAGAAAATTCCAATAATATATATGTCAAATATTATTTCTCTCTCCATCTATTTAAATCTTATTTGAAACTTTAATTGTTATTATTCCGGAATAAGGAGGACAGAAAGTTGTAGTAAATACGGAATTTGTAGATTGGAAGGGTATTAGAACTACGAATGAAGAAGGAAATAGAATACCATAGGGAAGAGGAACGGATGAGGAAAGATATACAAAAGGGAGCGGTTCGTTGGGCAGCTGAGGGCCGTGAGCGAGCGGGAATGTACTGAGGATTTATATTGAAGGGTATCAGGGATGTACGACGGACAGCGGGATTGAATAACTTGGTAGAGGAAGGATGCAAGGAAATATTTACAACGGAAATTGTGGTTAAGCAACTTCAACTCATCATAAAATCGGGTAACTGAGGCGTCCCTGTGGTTAATCAGCCGTTTTAATTTTCCGTCGAGATCCCCAGAAACGCTACCGTAAACCGCACAATAGTCAAAGTGGGGGAATATTAAGGAAGTAAGCAAGAGTCTACATATATACACCATCTCATACATAGGTATTTCTTATATACTGTTTATTAGAGATAAGAAAGTGCACTTTTATGCCATATTTTCAAATAATTAATTATATTTTTGCAAGAAAATAATGGTGCTAGATAACTAATCTTTGTCCAATGAAACGAATTTTTTTATCAATATACTTAATGATTAACGCAACCGTTCACAAAACATTTTCAGGTATTGTAATAATCACAAACAATATTTGAAATAAAAGCTAATAAAATTATAAGAAACCATCTTCCCGTGAAGCATTCTGCCTTTTCTTAATGCAAAATACCTTATTGTATTCCGGAGAACAAAAAAAAAAAAAAAAAGACTGGAAAGAAAATCCAATTTTAAGCTCTCCTTTTCCTTGGCAGCGGATCAGGGTCTCGTGAACAAAGTTTTAAAAAAATAAAATAAAAGCATGACGGGAATAGTAACTCGGCTTCAAAAATAAAGTGATATTAAGGAAATTGGATTTTATCTTGTTATTTCATTTTTTTTACTCGGTGATGCACATATTTTATATTAACAACGATGTATTTATACGTGATGAAGAAAGAAATACATTAAAACCCTTAGTTTTAAGACAATAGAAAGCCAAACAACCAAAATTTTTTACGACATTGTAATGGGTTAAAAAGTTTGCAGTGTAACTAAGAAAAACAAAGCATATGAGCAATTTAAGTTTCTTGAGGGGAAAATCTTTGTAACATGAGGGTTTTGGTCTAAAAATCTATTCAAGCTATGACTGGGCTAAAAATAAATTAATTGTTTTACACTTTAGATCCATAACATGTGACGTTGATATCAGGAGAGGTTCAGTGTTTATTGATATCTTAGGGATCCGTTCGCAACTAGTTCCACAACTTTACACGCCCATCTTATTCACTGCAATGTTCTAACCTGAATTATATACCGGGTCCTGTCCTCTAAATTCAGTGTAGCCTTCTAAATTTTCCTGTTAACTCGTCCTCTTTTGGTCCAAATATTTTGCATAAAACTTTATTTTCATAAATCTTAAGGCGCTGTTCTTTCCATAGTGTAAGAGGCCACGTTTCGCATGCTTAAAGTACAGAGGTAAGAATAATAGTTCTGTAAATTCTAATTTCTAAGTTTTTGGATAGAAGCCGCGAGCTTAGCAATGTCGTGATAGAAAAATAACAAGCATTTCCCGCCTTTAATCTCGCATTTATTTCCTCGTCAATTTCGTTTTTGCTAGGAGCATTAACAATATTTATGAAATTGTTTTCGATATGCTCAATAATTCCACCATGCGATTATTTTGGACTAAATAGTGCGAGAACCAATGAAGACACGCTACGGAAGAACCGTATCCATATACTGTGTGCAGTTTGTATTGGTCCGATCCGCCATATGGTGTCCATGATATTTAAAAATGACTTGCTGGACCGTTCGCCAGTTACAAATAACATTCTGAAAATAATGTATATATTTAACAATGAGAGAACGTAATATTAATAAATTAAGACGGAATTGAAGGGAGGGCCGGTTGCCATGACGACAGCCCCACCCACAGCCGTCACACTAACGACACGTCGTTACCTCACTGCTGAGTCCACAGCTTTTATCGCAGCCTGTCTTATGATGGCCAGGAGAATGCCGCTCTTCGATAGATTTTACCGAGGGCCTTCTCCAAGTGATAAATGATACGTGAGTTACATTATTAATGAGTGACAAGGAGTATTGGGTGAGAACGTGAGCTAAGATAAGAAATCTTTAAGAAACGCAGTAAAAAATTGAGAGGCCTACAGCAATAAAGAAACAGCTACATTCTAAAATGTAGTAGTAAAACAAAATAAAAAACTTGATATAATACGATAGTGCTAAAATGAGAAATACGAAAATTAAACCGAAAGGAGACGTAATGTTTTGGGGTCTCTAAATTGCTTATCAGTATAATTATTGTTGAAAATAAATAAATATGGTATTTGAAAAGTAATATATCTTAATAATGCTTCAATAATTTATTATCTTAGAACATATAACATTTTAGGTATTGCAGTCTTTTCAGGTTATCATGTTAAGTCATTGGGAGCACTTAGCAATATTCGCGTTTAAACAAGCGAATTTTGGCGCCCATTCTAGGACTAAAGTGAGTTAATACTACACTAAGCCGATGAAGTATAAACTCGTGAGGTTATGATGTCATGTGATTATTAAATGAAGTTTCTTATTTTTTTTTTTTTAATGTTCTTAAAGAATATAAAGTATATCCTCCGGATAGGAATAATCCTAGGGAAGGTTTTTTTTTGTTTATACTTACTTATTACTTTTTTAAAAATATTAATAAAAAATACTGTAAATTACTTAAACTGTTGTAATAAAGTTAGGCAATATATAAGGAGGTTTCCATCAAAAGTCATTATATTTACTTTAATAAAAGTTATTATTTAGAAAATATTATGGAAGCATCTAATGTAGATACATTAAATAGTTATTGAAAACGTTAATTAGCAACATATGATAAACTTGGAAAAAGTTAAATTTTGAAATAAACTGAATAATTCTTTTATAAAGATTTTTAATTTGTCAATAAAAAACTTTACTTTTCAGAAAATTGTCAATCAATATTATCAGTAATTTTTATCAACTGATAAAAATTAAAATATATAATTTTTTTTTTCATTTTAGCACCGCGTAACTATAACTCGAAAACATACAAAAAAAAAATACAAATAAATGAAGATTCCTCCATGGATTAAAAATTTAAAACCCTAGATTATTCTGATCATTAGAACTGATTTTAATTTGAAGGAAAACTATTGTACAAGTTGTTCCACAGTCCATAGAATACGTGTTAGTTTTACCTTTATTTCCTGTCCGTTCCAATATTATCTTTAATATTTTTCATTTATAACTAAGTTTTTTTTTCATAACATATCTCCAGACCAAGAATAAATTGCTTAGAGTTCATATTACGATATAATAAAATCGTCTGCATATGGTTTTGAAGAGAAAATAAATTAAATGCAACTTTAAAAATCTAAAAAGCCTAAAAAAAAAAACACCAAAGAAGTTGATGAAAGCATTAGTTGGTTTTGGGAGCCTCTTATTAAGAGAAGTAGATCGATTTTCAATCAGCCGCTTGTAACCTAGTTCCTGGATTAGTAGCCCAAGCTATCAACTGATTCGTCCCTTGCTATTCATTCGGTTCCAAGTCAGTTTTATATGCTTCAATGTGCTTTTTTTTCTCTAATAAAATATAATAAAATCATGAAATAAACTCAAAAACAAAATGTGATATTTTAATAATGATGTCAAATGAATCTAGTGGATATCTCATAATTATAATTAAAAACAAGTTGTGATAAATCTTCAGTTTCTAAAACCAATATATGAATAATATAAATTCAGTAAAACACTGGGTAGAGACAAAGAATTAGATTTTTGGTTCTGATGGCTTCCCTGATAATTTATCAATGTTATGTGAGCTATTATGAAAAATAGTTATCTACGAGTCAGGCGAAGTAATATCATTGGGTAATTTGAATGCCACCTACATTTCATGATTATTTGCTGAAGTTTATGTTTATGCTACTCTCTAGTAGGTTCTATTTTTCCACACAATCAAGGAATTAATTGTTGCGATATTCAATACTGAATAGAAAACACTTATTTGCAATAAATACCTCCTATTTATGTAAATAAATTAAAAACAGGTTTTGAAATACATGACTGGACGGGTAGTGCTCTATATACAAAAAATGCTTGGGGGGGGGAGAAAAAAATTTTTTGACACTGAGACTGCAGAGCTGAATTAAAAGGATTTTGGAAATAAGGCACTGAGCTAAAAAATAACTTCCTGGATTCAAATGATCAGTAGCACGAAATATAAATAAATATAAAATTTATAAAAATGTAAAATTGATTAAAATAATTTATTTTAAATTAAGACATAGATACATAATAGCAGGTAGATATTTTATATTCATACGAATAATTTCACTGTTTTGAAAAATAAAATATGTTTATGAGACAAACATGTAAATAATGAAAACGACCATAAAAAACAATAATTAACATAGCACATGTTTAATATAATAATTAACATTCATTAAAATATGGAATGATTTGAATGGAGTTATATGTCTACAGTAAAACCGTACATGAAAACATATCATTTTTTGTTGTTTAGCGTGCTAAATATGATTTGTGCGTAAACTTAAATTTATTTATTTACAATTTACAAGACAACATTTTCTCTCTGCGCTCTTTAGATTAAGATGAACAATTTAAGATTATTATTGAATTCTATATCTCTAACTAACCAATAGACTATATTAGGAGAGGATTTAGAACATAATTACACAGGTATCTCAATATGTAGACAACGAGGATTTGGGTAATAGCATCAGAATTCTAGATTGAGTCGGTCAATAACGTGCCCCTGACAATAATTGAAGTTCTTCGCCATTCCCGATCCACATGAAAGATAAAAGCAACAGAAAATGTGAAGCAAGCATTTTATGAGATTTGATTATTTGCTCTCAAGGTAACGAAAAAACAAAAAAAAAAAAACTGTGTATTTCTGTTTAAAACTGGAATTCAAAATGCTTTAAGATTGCAATACCTTCCCTTATATGTTTCTTTCATAGGTGAGTGAAAGGAATAATACAATCCAGTACTATTACAATAATTGCAAAAAAAAAAATTGGTTTAAAAAATACTAATTGTGCTCCGCGATTTGAATTATGTGAGCCTATTTCACACACATGATGAGTAAACATACTACTACCTCACAACCAAGATACATGTGATACAAATTTGGTGTGATGATCACATAATACAACTTTGATTTATCACCTTACTTACGTCCCCAAATTTTGTATAGATTGGTGGGCTTATTTTGAAATTGTTGCTTTTTTTGGGATTTTCGAAAACAAAAAAAAAACCTTAAGACCAGAGAAAGTGAGTTATGAAAAAACAATTTTTTTTATAATATATATTTTATTTTAATTTTTTATCATAAATTTTATTGTTTATTATCTTTTATAATTTTTATTATTTATTTTATTATCAACTAATTCTCGCTCATCTCTTTTAATATTGTCTATTGGAAACAACTTTGGACTGAAACAACTTGACGCAGATGGACAGCCAATCGAGTTCCTCCTGTTGTCATAAAATTTAGTAATTGAGGCTAAAGGTGGGAGTAAACCATATAAATTGTATTCCTGTCAAGAATATGTACAAAAATTTAATAAAAGTCTAAGAAGCCGTAATCTAATCAGTAATAATCGAGCGGTTTCGGCTTTTCCAGTTAGCGTCGGATATTTATATATATTTTATTTTCACCTTTATTCATAAATTCGTAAATATTTTGTACTTAACTATTTTTAATTATTCCTAACAAATGGAAATGTTTTTCAAATAAATGTGATAAATTGTAATAGAGAAGGTTGACTGTGATTAAAAGTTTCAATTTTTAATTTAATGTGAAGAATTGACAAAATAAGGTAATTGTGGACTGAAATGAATGACCAGGGAGAACTGCATAATGTTTTTAAAATGTGGTCCTAAAATTGTATTTAAATTGACCTTTATGATGGTCGAAATAGCCGAAACGTCGGACTTACCAAGAAATATAAATTGTTTTGAGAATAAAATTTAATTATTTAAACAAAAATAAAGGTAACTTAAAGGAAGTATTTTTAAAATTCCTTACGGACTGTTTTAATGAGGATAAGACCATGTTGATATTAAAAAAAAACATTTAACTCTACATTGACATGAAGAGCTTAATCAAAATCCCTATAAATAAATTTAATAATCCTATAAATAAAAAAAAATAAAAAATAGATTCTATAAAGTAGTACTTTGAGTGGGTTGATTTTATTGAAAAGGTTGCCGTCACGTATGCCCACTTAAAATATATAATTTCAGTTTCGTACGATTTTTTGTTTATGATCTAAGCTGTATATAGACACAAGGGTGGGTTTATTGGACTAAGGTGACCTGTAAACATAAATTTCCGTCGAAAACTCAAATTAGAAATTTTTCATGAACCCAATAATGTTCCTTGCTATATATTCCATGTATGGGCAGGGGAGAGTAAAAAAAAAAATTCAAAAACATTGGCTAAAAAATAATTATTCTAAATTTTCCGTGAAAAAATAATCATCCCTGATATACTAACCCTTTGTTCCTGAGCTTTATTATTAGATGCTGTATTTTATTTGTCGTATCCTCTGGAAAAATTGTTGTGAGAGCCGCAGGCACTAGGTTGCGCTTCATTTATATGTCGAGCTGGAAGGGACCATTTTGCTGGTGAGTGAATATGGTAGGTTTAGACTGCAGAGTCCAAACCCTATTCCTCGGTGAGTACATCTACCAGGGGGACAGTTCCTTTCCACCTCCTAGGTCTTGGTGGAGGGGTTGGTGCAAGCCTTTAGTCCATCAAATAATTTGATGTGCCTCCGGCCTATGTACTCCATAGTATAACATATCGCAAATACCAACCATGCATACAAATTAACAGATTAATAATTGACCTTAACGGGAAGGTATTATTCTAAATACCCAAAAGTTTTCCAGGTTGATTTAGGTTCATGTTTACTGATCCATTCATAAGGTTTATACAATTATGCTACTCATCATAATAAGAATTTTTCAAATCTTACTTTCTGAAATTAGTGCGTTCAATTAACCTTTCAGCTTAATCTACTTTTACAGATGTTACATTTAGTTTGTGCCTCTACTGCTCAGTTCAAATACATGTTCCCCCATATGCCTTATAAAAGTCTAATTATAATTTGTATGGCCAGTAGAATCGATAATTAAATTTATTAAATGCAATAGTAAAACAACTTCTCAATGCTATAATCGATAATGTTAAAATCAGTGGTCGAACACCTTTCGAGATCTGTTACAGATGTAATGCTTAGAGAAGTCCAAGTGGACCGAAGGCCGTCAAAGTTTTAATGATCATTCATAACGACGTAACGAACGCCCAGTTTGTCCCCGTATCCGCCACCTTTAACAGAATTGTGAATAAAACAGTATTAACACTAACAACATTAAAAGGGCAATTTTTTTATTATCTTTTTTTATTATATTCGTCTAATACTCGATAAAAAGAGAGATCCATGAAGTTTCGTAAATATTAAAATTAAAATGATAAATAAATGCAACAGAGCACATATATCCCCCGCCTGTTAGATTCCGAAATCATAGTCGGTACGTGTAAACCTCTGTCAATTGAAACTTATCATAAATATATAATACTTACATAAATTTAAAAAAAAAAATTATTTATTGTTATTTATAACAATATAAAACTATATTCAAGCAATTTTGCTACTACATATAAAATAACATGTGGAGAATCTACCCACTGATAGAACTCCAATTGCGTTACTAGAGAAGATCTCGGGGCCATCTTCTTTTCAGACGCCTAGGGGGATTATCAGGTATTGAAGGAGAAGCCAGGTTAGAGAGAAGTGGGTTTGGGTGGTTGGAAAGTTTATCATGAAAGGATTGGTATCTGGTTCTGGCCAAATCAGCAACAAATGGAACACTTAAAATTTAGATTTTATTCTTAATATTTATTAAATATATATATTATTATCAATCCTAAATCGTCACTAAATCAATAATAAAACACTAAAAATGGTTTTATGGAATTATCCTGTCACCTGCAAGGGTTAATTGATAACAAAAAAATAAATAACTATTTAATATCTATGGTGACGAAAAATATAATAAAAACGGACACAGTTCCCACACAGTAAAACTCATGTTGGAACATACCATTCAGTTAGGCGTTATCGTCACGACCCATTATTCACTTTCTATTTCAAATATTGTTTCTAAAATCTTTGGATTTCCAACGATATATAATAAGTCTATATTACTACACTTATTTATGGAGATGTGATTTAAATATGGAAAAAATATTTTTTCTCTCATATTTATAAGTTAAAAATGAAATCCTTTCATGGTTTATATCTATACATTTTTCACTTCGAACTAAAATATGAAAGTTAATTATTTAAATCAAACAAAATCAAAGGTACTTTAGAGGACGATTTTTAAAAAAATCTGCATTTAAGCCCAGTCACACTGTTACAATGAGAATGAGACTAAGTTGACATAAAAGAAAATTAAATTTTACCTTCATGTACCAAGTGTAATTAATGTAGAGCTGTTGATAATTGAGAAAAATCGATTTTATAAAGTGGAGCGATCGGTCAGCTAATGATATTGAAAATCAAAAAAACATCCCGGGAATAAACTCACCTTCAATTTTTAATTTAATTTACGTACATCTTTTCGTTTTTAAGCAAGGATGGCAATACAGTACAAGAGCCGAGAAGAAAAAAAGGCAGTTATCTCACCCCAATTTTCGATTACTTTAATGAAAACTGTGTATAATTACTAGTCAAAAATCATGAGTCTGCCAAGTATAGGTAGGGGGAATGAAAAATGGCGGTTGTTTCAAAACCTTAAAAAAAATATTTATTTTTCATTCAGAGCTCTATTCTTAAAAACTACCAACAACACTTGAAAACCTAAGAGCACATTATTTAAAGAAGAGTAAATTTGCTAAAATTTTAGCCCTAAAAGAGCTATTTACGTCCAATAGTTCTCGAGATATAGCTTTTTAAAAAGCAAAATTACTTTAAAATCTACTGAAAGATTAGTAGTAAGTTAATTTACTTTGAGAAAGCTATATCTCAGGAACTATGTGACGTACAGATGTCTATCAGCACTCAAATTAAAGCTAGTTTAATGGACTATAAAAATGTTTATTTTCTTTACCTTCCTAGGAATAGTAGTTTTCATGTTATTTGCTAAAATAAATTGATTTATAGTTGTTCGGACGATAAGTTTGATTTATGAAAAACTTTATTTCGAGACTCAGTTACTTGGGCTCAGGTACCAGTGCTTACAACGTATATCATAGTCGAAAACTGGAATTCGAAAAATTTCTTCTAAGTATATATTTTACATATAAGTGAATGAACGTAAAAAAATTATATTTCATGTATGTATACTCACATTAATTGCAACCAATGTTCATTACAACACGAAATATAATTTTGACTTACGAAACTAATATGTGGAAATGTACTCAGGATTAAACATTAAAAATAAATGACCTTTTATAAAAAGAAAGGTTCACTATCAATTATAGGTTTATTTAATTAATATTTTACTAATTGATTACATGGGGGAGAAAAAATAAATTTCACAGATTCTTCTAAAGTAAATTGATTTTTACCAGCATAATATAACCGAAATTTCATTCTACCAAATAGGATAAGAACATTTTTAAGGAATAAATGTCCTATAAATGTGTTAAAGCTTAAATGTAGTGTAGCAAACACATAAAATACAAGTTGTAGCATAAACATGTAACATAGAATAAAACAAGTTTTTGAAAGCGCATCTTTCAAGGGTTTGAATTATAATTTAGTTTTTATTTAGGTAGCCGCTATTTTTAAAGATTGGAGAGAGGACGTCAAAAGGGAGAATTAGTGCGTGAACATTAAAAGGGTCGTTTTATGTTTGGTTGACCCGGCAGAAAAAAAAACTATCTTTTATTCTTTTTTTTTTTTTAAGCCATAATGAATATTTTTTTATTCCAGAATACATAATTAATTTCAACCCGCTGTTTATAAATATTCACTTTTATAACTCGAGTATATTAAAATATTTTCTTAAAAAATAAAGTACAACAGGAATTTTAAACTTTTTTTTGAGAATATAATGTTTTTATAATTTACGATTCATAAATTGTAACAATGACAGGATAGACATATTTACATGTTATAGTAAGCAAGTACTTTCTACATGATAGTTTTTTATTTTAAAAAGTAAGCGATCCAAGTTTTAAATAGTTAGTAGTTAAAAATTACTTCCGATAAATTAAAAAAATATTCATTTCTTACAACTTGCCTTGACATTAACAAACCACATAAAATTTTCGTAAAGAATTATACATGGTTTTTATATGAAAATAAATATGTTATTTAACTTAATTAGCTTCAAGAACTTAACTGAATAAATAAATAAAAATATATCTCATTATAAACCAACAATAACGTCTAAGTAACGAGATAAAAATCATTCGGCAATAAATATTAGTGTTCTTCCTTCGTTGCATTATTATTTATTTTAGAGCGAAAACTATGGAGCGGTGTAGCTCAGTGGGAAAGATGGGTCCGATTCCAGCAGAGGCATATCATTATTTATTCAGATACTGTGAGCAATTGGTTTGATGACCCTCCTGGGCATACTCAGCCATAAAGTGGGTACACTTAATTACGGAAAAACCTGGTGGTTTAGCTTGATCTTGAACAAATAAACTCTTTGTTGTTCAAGAAACAGTACTTCCTTACAAAGTACGGAATCCGTGACCCTTTATATATATAGATAGACAAACATTGTTTATTTATACTATACTCGGGAGTTTTTTCTACGACCCTTCCCAGCAGATTCAACTTCATTATCACTCCGAATACGCTTTTGAGGTCTTCGATAATTCTGGGTGAATCGGCCTCAAACTACTTGTTTTTTTTTTTTGTTTTTTTTTTTTTTTTAAGTGAAAGACCATTGAATTGGTGCAAGGACGGAGCCAAATAATATCCCCGTTTGGAAAAATGAAGCTTGTGAGACCGAATACCGTCGCATTGAAGTACGAAATGGTCCATTCTCAGGGCATGGTTCGTTTACCCAAATATTTCACTATAGTAATTTTAATTAAGCTCATATTCTGAGTAGCTTCTCACACTTAATCCCTTCATAATGCTAAGTTTTCCTCATCCCTCTCTTCAAATGCACTAAAAGAGATTCCTTCACCCCATTTCCAAACATTTTCTTACGCCAAAAAAAATGAAGAAGGATCTGGAATGATCATGATTTCATCATGACAAGAGACATAAGGAATTAAAAGAGTAAGAAAATAAAATTCACATGAAATAAAAAAGGTTTTATCATAGGCGTTGATATAACTAATTTTTCAGTTTGGTAGCCCATCGCTTTCTTCTATATTATTTAAGAAATTATTATGAAACGTAGTTAGGATTAAAATATCGTTGTTAGATAAATATTATGACACATTGATGAGAAATAAGTGCTTAATTTCAAAACTTCAACTGGATTTGACTTCTCCAATGTTTTTAGATATTTAATTTACCAACAGATGGATGTCCGTTTACTTCACATAAATATGTAGACCTAATAATTTAATAAAAAATCTTTAATAAATGATTTAATCCTGAAATAATTACCGACCTTAATTTATATTAAAAGCAGTCATCAAATATGGTAAAGTAAGGAAAATTATCTGTAACCGAGTTTTTTCTAATTTAAAAAAATAAATAAAAAATAACCTTTAAGAGATTCAGGATCTCTTCAAGTTCAACACGGAACTTTAATGAGAATAGTACCTTAAAGGTTAAGTAATGCTGATGATGAAGGAGTTGAAAAGTAAGAGCAGTCAAAACTATTCTATTCCAGCGGATAATGACTGCTTTGAAGGCACAGATCAAAACAGAACGGAATTTCAATTACTTCAAAGGCTCTTGACTGAAAGCTGAATTTCAATATTACTCGCCTGGAAACACGAATTGACCCGGGATAATACTGAACGCTTCTTGATTTAAATAAAATGTTGCATTAATGTTTGTATTTAAGATTATGTTTCTTTCGTTGACACAGAATATAGAATATTGGGAAGCGAGACGTCGAATAGTCGAACGACCGACGA
This sequence comes from Halyomorpha halys, assembly GCF_000696795.3. Lineage (NCBI taxonomy): Eukaryota > Metazoa > Arthropoda > Insecta > Hemiptera > Pentatomidae > Halyomorpha > Halyomorpha halys. The sequence continues at coordinate 107,324 of NW_027108368.1, read as the reverse complement.
CTTCGGCATAAGAGAAAAAAAAGGTATTTTAGATTATTACCTACTAAGCCTTAATGGTAACTCATAATAATAATTCAAGGGACAATATTAGGCAGATTTTCTTAAGGGTGATTAACTATTTAAAAAAATAGTTTTTAAATTATATGGCAAAATTTCCAAAAACTGCAATACAGTCATATTGGTAAAAACATAATAAAATTAATGGTGATGTGGTTCAGCAAACGACTTTCTCAAGTAAACAACTTTTTCCCTGGCCGAGGCACCGCCGTTCTTACCCCATCAGAACTCAGTACACCCCTTAAATTACAAATATTAGAAAAATGGCAGGCCAAGCGGGATGAAAGCTCTCCCAGTAAATTAAATGAAATAAAACGATCAGTAAAACCATGGTCGACATCCTACCGCAAGAGCCGCAGG
>NW_027108368.1:79872-106544 GCF_000696795.3 Halyomorpha halys | reverse complement strand
TTTTTTTTTTTTTTTACTTTTATCACGCCATAGGCGTTGATGACCAGAGGGTTTTACGCCTTTAAGCAACAATCAACAACAACAACAAAATTAAATGCTGTATGATATATGAAATAAAATTTAAATAACTTACTAGGATAATGTTATAATTATTTTCTACAATGTAAGATATATATTATTTATTCATTAGCTTTAATCTATTTCCGATTGTATATTTCTGTTTTCATATCAGTATTCTATGAGGTTTTTTGTTGCATATTTTATTTATAATTTCTTTTTGACCACGCATAAATCAAATAAATGTTTAATAAATAAACATTTATTGCACTTCAACTAAGAAGTCATACTTAATTTTAAGTATATACTTAAATTTAAGCATTAATTTTAATGCTGTAACCTGAATTTATTTACCGGATGCAGGCAGCTCCCTTCTAAATTCTCCCGTTAATTCATATTTTAAGTAATACTTCATATTTCTAAATCGCAAGACGCTGTTCTTCCTTTATTGTAAGATGCAACGTTCCGCATCACGGTGGGAAGGATAATCGTCTTATGAATTCTAACTTTTTTGAATTTGCACAGAAGGCGCGATCAAAGCAATTTGGAAATTGAAAAATAACAAACATTTCTTGCCTTAAACCTAGATTTCAGGTACCTAATATTTTAAGTTAAAAAATGACATTCCAACCGATCCCAACACTATCCTCAGTACTTATACCGATGACACATTTGTGCTCGCAGTTCATAATAACTCTTTAATTGCATCCCGAACTCTCCAATTCCATTTCACAGCCCCGAAGTATGGTGTCGTAACTGGAGGATTAAAATAAATCCCAACCTATCCCATCAAATCACCTTTACCCTTCGTCGTAAACTTTAATAATGTTGCTCATACTCGTGTCGAACCTTGGGTTTTTAATATAGTCAAAAATATTTGACTTAGTTTTAAGAGAAACACGTGGAAAATAGAATGGAATATATTGTTAAGACATTTCTGCCTAAATTATAACCCTTTATGAAAGCGAAGACAAACACGATACAGAAATTATAGAAATAATTAAAACAACCACAGTAGAACAACACATGTAGGATTATTAATAATAAAATATATGAAATATTAGTATGAGAATAAAATTATATTTAAAAAACTTATTAAACTATCTGCATTTTCTTATAACTTCATACTGTTTTCTTCCACTAACGAATAAAATTAGTTTTTTTATTATATTATCCATACACACATATCATATGTGATTTTTATTTTTAGTTTCTAGTAAATTTTTTCTTTTTTACAGGTTTTTTTCACAAAGTCCACTATACAAACAATAATTTCTAATTACAATGCTCTATAATTAAAATATATTGGTAGATAATCTAAAATTTAGATTTTTTTTTTTTTTAATTCGATACTTACTTGGAATCCACACACAAGACTGAAACGACAAGAAACTGCTCGTAGATTCCGATTGCTACAACACTTACTTGACAAACGCTCTAAACTTCGCATTCACTACAAAATATTAGTATATACTACTATCAGTATCAACTAGTATCAGACCAATTTGGACATATGGAAATGAGCTCTGGGGCTCCACCAAACCATCAAATTCTTCCCGCATCCAATCGTTACAATCCAAAATCCTACGTAAAATCCTTGATGCTCCTTATTACGTCACAAATAAACTCATTCATAAAGACCTTAACATCCCATTCGTTGCAGATTTGACCCAAAACAGATATGCGTCTTTTTATTCCAAACTCCTTAACCATCCTAACCCATTAATTCTTAATCTTTCATCCTTAACAATCCCTGATATTCCTCCGAGGCGTCTGAAAAGAAGATGGCCATGGGACCTTCTAATTTTAATTAATGTTTGAAGTACCACCAATGGGTGGTTCCTTTCCAAGATTTTCAAGTCTATATGAAACATACTACATATTTACCTATTGTATTATTTTGTACAGTTGTAAATTACATTAAATAAATAATTTAAAAAAAAATGTTTTTTAAAACTGATAATTCAAATAAATGAAGTCAGGTTTCAGAAAACCTTTGTCAGAAAGAATAATGTGCTGCTTATGACGGCAATAAAATTATACTGTGAAGGGTTATATTCTATTCAGGAATTTAATTTTCATTACAATTACAAATACATAGCATTAAAGCTGATTTACGTCATTGCAATAAGTACAAACAATGCACAACACATCTGCCAAGTTATTCCACAAATCCTCTTTTGGATTCATACTGGGAAATTGTGCTGAGCCAGCCCATAACTGGAATTTTCACGTACTTCAAGTATTTGATGACAATTTGTACGGTATGCCAGCATGCATTGTACATTGGACTTTTCATCAATAAACGTCGACTTCGCCTATTGCAGAACTTACTAGAAAAACGGTCCAAACTTCCAATACATTACAAAAGACTTATTTACATGACAATTATAAGGTCTATCTGGACATACGGTGTTGAGCTTTGGGGCTCCACTAAACCTTCGAATTCCTCTCGTATCCAATCCTTACCATCTGAAATCCTTCTTAAAATCCTCAATGATTCTTACTTCTACACAAATAAAATCATACAACTGATCTATCCCGAACCAGATATCGTTTCTTCCATTATAAACTTCCTAAACATCCAAACCAACTAGTTTCTAACCTTGCTTCCTCTTCCAAATCTCCGAGGCGCCTGAAAAGAAGATGGCCTGCCAATGTTCAACGAGACCTGCCAATGCGAAAAGTTCATTAGAGTGTTACCAATGGGTAGTTTCTCTCCTATATCACTCCATAATAACATACATCAAATTTATTAAATGTATATGTACAGTTGTAAATTCCAATAAAAATAATGAAAACAATTTTAAAATCGTACTCCAATATTTTTTGTATTAATAAGAATTTCATTAATTCATGAGAAAATGATTGCTATGATTATTACTCAATTCTATTTTCTGATAATTTGCCATGCTCAGGACAATTCAATTAAGCTTTGTCAATATAGACCTATTTCGCAAGTGAATTTTCCTTCATGCAATGATTCGAGTAGTTTCCCTTATTGTGGACTATAAACAATACGAAACTGAATGATACAATCGGACTCAATGGCTTGACAAGCTTACGAAATCAGTTAGCATATGATTGATACAGACCATCATAGAGGGAGCGAAGCTAGTGGTCCTAACACAATAGATATTTATGGGCTCAGCTATCCGCGAGGTCAAAGAGCATCCACAATGTAAACTAGCCTTCATTAGGACTTTGAGGGTAAACAAATCCATTTTAAGGACATCTCCTCATTAATCGATCCTGAAATTATCATTTAGCTGTTACAATGTTCACAATTCGATCGCTTATTTTATTATCACTAATTAGATAAACTGATTTTCAGAATTGTGTCATTAAAATTAAAATTATTATCGTTCTAAATTATCTCTCAGACAGAAATCTAACGTACACAATTATTTACTGAAACCCATATTGTCTCACTCCAGCCAAATTTATGTACCAGCTAAAAAGACAAAGAATAAAAAAATACAGACTTGCAATCTTTTTAAAGAATAGAGCAAAGTAATAATTAACATAGAGCTAATCTATTTGCTATCACTATTATCAGGATAAATTTAATTTAAGTTGTGTTAACATATTATTCAGTGTATTTAGTTATCTCTTTATTTTATATATCAGATTAGTATTTTAAAATCAACAGACAACATTTGTGATTTTTATGTATACAATAATAAATAAGGAGACCATATTAATTTTAAAATTTGAGGAAATAGTTATATTAAGGTTATTTTTTTCAACAAATTTATGTATTTAAATTGTTGTATACATTTTATGTTGTATACATTTAAATTGTTGTAAACATAAATAATTGTTAATTTGTATTGTACAGTCCCTGATGGTGGGGCAATAGCCACGAAACGTTGTTATAACGGATAAATTAAAATTAATAAAGTCATTATAGAAGAGTTATTCACTTCAACTAATTAAATAAAAAAAATTAATTTCATAATTAGAAAAAAATCTGATGGTTTTTACATTTATGCCTATCAAAAATCTGAGTAAGTTCAAATAAAATATAAAAATAAGTCATGGCCTTGTCATTGAGATAGCTTCATTTTATTTATGTAATACAAGATCGACCTGATGGGCCTTACATGGCTGATACTACAGTGACATTTTTTTTTGACAATTTGTTTATGGGGGGTATCGTACAAAAGACGCCCCTCACTATGTAAAACGTTATTAAGATAATATAAATAGATAGAAATAATAATTTTTAATAAAAGAGAAAAATTTATAACAAAAATAACGATTTGTAAACCTAGCAAAACAAACAATTTCCCTCTTATGGAAAAAATAATGACAAGTTATTGAATAATGGACGAAGAGAAAAAAATAAATAAATAAAAGTTATGTTGATAAAAGAATTTATCTGTTTAACTTCTATATCGGCGCATAAATTTACTAAATATCATTGTTTATCTGAAAGGAGGTCCAGAATCGACAACAGACAACACAAACAACTCTACCTTTATTAATCGAACAATTTTCTCTAGAATCTCCTACCGTTGTCAGCAACCCAATATTATTTTTTTAGCAATATTTTTACTAAACAGAAAAAATAATTTAAAATAATTTTCAACTTATTTATTAAACAATGCGTTAAGGAAGTCAATATTTTATATTCAATGTCTCTGAATGAGAGGATACTAATTCGGATGATATAGTTGATTAAATGGAATAAATATTATCCAAGCATCATCTGATGAGTTTCAGTATTTAATTATTAATCACTGAACCCAGTGTTCAATTATCTATTACAGTGCGAGAAAAAGAAGAAACAACTCTGACCGGAGAAAGTTGGTAACCCCGGACATTCGAATATTAAGCTACTAAATACGCTACGTAAGTAAAACTTTGTCAGATGTCACCTAACTTAAGTGTGAACAAATCCAATTCAGTTGCAGTGTGGCTGCCGAATGTATAACACGGTATTGTTCACGTCCAAAAATTGTGGATGTTAACAAGCTTTATAGGAAGTTATAAGTAGAATAAGTAAATGTTCTTATTTATTTATTCTTTTGATCTGAGATTATAACATCTTCGCAATATAAAAAAGAGTTTTGAAGAAAAAAAAAGAAAAGTAAAGGCGATACCGATGATCGTAAAAAGAAAAATTAGAGTAAAGGTACTAAAAAATATTGAAAACATTTAATGAGTTGATAATAATAAATAATAAAAACATGATGAGTTGATAGTTGATAGTGAATTTATATAATGAAGAGAAGATGGTTGGCGGAGCAGTAAGTGAAGAAGACTAATAAGATAAAACTTATTTATCAGTTTCAACGTTTCAATTAGAATATTTATTGGTTGTTATCTTATTTTTTTTATTGGAAGTAGATAGTTGACTGTATAAAGTAGATTGCAGTAAGATAGTCCAGGGCCCTGTTTCATAATAAAGTACAAACTAATACTATTAGTGTTGTAGATTTATCTTAATTCAATTACACTGACTTGTACAATAGTAACTTGTACTTAAGTATTTTTGAATTCCTGTAATATCCCTAATAGTCATCCCTATCATGAAAAAAATAAGTATTAGTATTATTAACACACTAATTTCTACCCTTGTACAATGAACTAATACTATTTTCATTATGAAACAGGGCCCAGGTTGTTAACCAAACATTAAATAGGTTTTTCTACCATTCTTCCTTTATTGACCACCATCCGGACTATCTTTCAACAATGTCTTGTTTTTCGTTCATTGGCCTGATAAAGGTTCCATATTCTGGCCGAAACGTTGGCATTAATAAATAAGTCTTTCACATTTTTGTGATTTTCACTAACCGGAACCCTACTCTCTTCTCATTAAAGAAAACATTTAATCTTTCCGAAGAGGATCGAAAGACCGAGGAGTGCATCAAGTGGAGATACGTTCGAAGAAGACTAGATCCAATGCTATAAATGTTAATTCTTACATAAGAACTAAGATTGTGTTTATATTGATATGTCAAATTAATATTTCAATTATGATGTATGTAAAGATAAAAAAAAAATTGGGTCACTAATAATAATATATGTCGGGGCTACCCGCAATCTTTTGTATGATAATAAATTCAAGGCCAAAGTAATTTTAATATATTTATTGAAATATACGAATGAGTTGATAATAAAATAAATACTGAAATATTGTTGAGTATATTTTTTTATTATTTTCTTTATGTCACTAATGTTACTTCCAACAATTTTTTTTATTTATTTAATAAATAATTACCTTGTCTCAAGAAATTGAAATAATATAATTAAAATTTTTTTTATATTATTAATTTGTATAAACTCTAGTTAACTTGTATTTGGTTTAGAACAGTTGTATCAATTGTGTTCATTAAATGTATGAATATCCTTAAATATAGTAATAGCGAAGTATTGCCGGGTCAGAAATCAGCTAGTTCTAAATAAAATCAAAATTTATTTTTTATCACATGTACTACTATTGAAGAAAATCAACAACGTGTCCGTGGGAACCCGAATTTCCCTAACTTTAAGGAGAACACAATTTGAGTGCTAGCAATGGGTAGTTTTGTTACACGTCTCTATCACTCCATTATAACTAAGATCCAATTTACTAAATGTATAACTATATACAGTTGTAAATTTCAATAAAGATATTAAAAAAAAAGGACACGTATATAGAGTATAATAGAAAATATTTACAACCCAATATCTTTTTTATTTATTTATTTTTTAGGTGGCATAAACACTCTACTTAACGTTCGAACTACCAATGAAAAATGGTTCATTCACGATAAATCGAAAGCCGGTAGGGATGTTTATAATTTTCAGGCCGCAATAAAGAATGCTTAAAGACAGTTTCACTTCCAAACCGGCCGTATAATAAAAAAGGGAAGATATAGAGACGGGAAGCTTAAGGGCTAGCGGCAATAATAATGATAGCTTGAGCTAGGGTTCGGAAAGGGCAATAATAATATATATAGTACCATACTAGGTGAGATATTTGCAGGACAGGTAGTATATGGCCGAAGAGGAGTTAAGGGGGTGGGGGCAAGGTTTGGGGGGTGTCGAACGAGGAAAAACGGCCCTAAAGGGTGGGGAAATATTGATTGCTGCCGAACCTAGAGGACACTGGCCGACTCTACCGAGAGCTATCTCTTCTGTCATTCAATGTGACTCTATATTGGTGCTAGATAATAATACTATTGCTGCATTATATATTACTTATAATATTTTAGGCGAGACTGTGTGATAAGAATCTTCAAGAAAAATCGGGTGCTAATAAAAAATACAATCACCAATATTTCTGTTCGTATTTTGAACTGGAAACTAATGCAGGAATATTTTTAGTCATAATAAATTTGTAATTCATATCCATTTTCTTTAATAAAGAATATTAAAATTACATAGGCATTAAATTTTCGACAATACGAAAAATAGTGGGTAACACCGGATATACATTTGAGTACATACAAATACCATTATTAGTTGGGACCCAAACCTTTTTCGACCTTACAAACATCATCAAAATATGATGAAGTCAGTCTTTCGATCTTATTGGCAAAGACTGAATGAGTTCATTGTTTATAATAAATTTATAGTTTATTGTAAACAAAGAATATCTATAGTACCTAGTTTTTTGTAGATAATTTTTATGGTCTTTAGTTTTCTGTTATTCTTCAAAATTCTTTCGATACGGAGAAGATATTACAATCTCAAGGAAAACAATAAATAAATAGGTATATTTATTATTTTCAAAATTAACCTTCCAGAAACATTGATAGAAGCCTCGAGAATTTATTTACGGTAATAAAACGCACAATAAGTTGTTATTTATTTGGCGCCCACACAGCAACTGAATTGCATTTCTTTACAATTCAGAAGGGAGTATCTGACCCAAGGTTTACTTGCTCAGCATTTTTGTTTGCTTAGTAATTTCAAGATCGGAGGCTAGCCGACTTTCTACATGGGGTTGTTCTAAATAGGATATTCAATGTTTATGCAATCACAATTGGCATATTCACAAAGTTACAAAGTGAGAAAGTTACATATAATTACAAAGTGAAAAAGTTACAAATTAACAATTACAATCACAAATAGACGATTAATAACGGCACAAATAATCTGTAAAGGTACGCTTACCCGTGAAGAAAAAATTCCACTAATCCCACTTTGAATTTCTGAAATAATAAATACGGACATTTCATATAAGCTAACCCAATAGTAGTTATTTTTGTTCTTCATTATTGTTATCATAGGACGTGTAATTTAATTCTTTTATACAGAAAATGATTATATTTGTCCATATGTTTATTAATATTTGGAAATAATTGTAGTAAGCTGTACTTATGCTTTTATACAGAAAATAAAATGACGTCGGAACAATCTTTCAACAATATTTATTTCATTTGTATTTAAAAATTTTATATATATTAAGAAATAATATATCAAGTTTTTTTTCAACATTGCGTTCAGATCTGTTAATTATCTATATCCAATTATGAAAACGTTGAAAAAGAAATTAATAAACTTGTTCTTCGATTGCATTTATTTAATATTAAAATTAAATTATATCTGTACCATATGTGTTTAGTGGGTGCAATACTTTGTAAGGAAATACTGTCTGTTACTGGACCAAGGGTAGTGCAAGGAGGTGAAGGCTACAGTGTAATACAAAATAATTATCTGTCCAGCCGGATTCGAACACCGATCCTTGGAGTTGATATTATAGTGCCTTATCACAGTGTCCCCCCGCTCCTATTCTTTTAATATTATTTTCAAAAAAAAATTGATGTGAAAAATATTAACTTTTGAGTCAAAATATGGTGTATTACAAGGTTAAAGACTTGAGTAACTTTGTAATTGAATAAAAAAAGGTCTAAGTGTTCATTTTACCAATTTTGTAGGTAAATTATACCTGACCAGCCCACATTGATCTAATATTTTTACTATATTATACTTATATTATTTTATGACCTTTTTTATATTAAATTTTCATGTTAAAAGTTTTTTTAGTATCGTTTTGTTTAGTTGATTATTTATTCAAATTAATTAAATTTCCTTAAAACATAAAGTGGTTTCAGATTTTTGGTCGGCAGTATGTATATATATATATATATATATATATATATATATATAAAAAATAATAAGAACTTCACTATTAGATAGATTTTTGAAAAAATACTTAGTTAAGAATGACAGTAAACTTTTAACCGGTCATCGGTCGCTAGGTAGATTTTAACACGGATGGCCGCGCTTGAAACTTTTTCTCACACTGCTTATTTAGAGCTCTTGAACGCATTTTTTAAAATATAAAATTTTGATTTAGATTAGATTTATTTAAGCATAACAAAACTTTTATATAAAAAAATATTTTGATACAAGAGCAAATTAGTTTTGAAAAACAAAACAAACATAATATAATGTTTTGAGGCAGACTAAATTATAAAAAAGAATTAAAGTGCATATATACCATATTATAAAAACATAAAACTAATCTTTTTTTTTTTATTTATTTATTGATATTTACAACTGTATAAAAAATACAACAAGTAAATTTGATCATAATGACATAATGATATGATACAGAATGTAGAGAAACTACCCAGTAGTAGAACTCTAAAAACAGTTTACAATATAAGATCACGAGGCCATCTTCTTTTCAGGCGCCTCGGAGGATTGCCAGGAATGGAAGAGGAAGCAAGGTTAGAAACTAGTGGGTTTGGGTGGTTAGGGAGTTTATTATGGAAGGAATAATATCGGCTAGATCGGTTACATAAGGAACATTTAGGTCTTTATGGATGGTTTTATTAGTAACAAAATAAGGAGCATTGAGGATTTTACGAAAAAACTAATCTTAAAAAAAAAAAAATGCTGAGTCTGAAGAAATCTTTTGTGCTCAACTGGTGCAAGTGAACACCGTATGACTGGGACATATCGGACTTTTACCCTGGTGGCAATTCTTTTTTTTGTTTTTTTATTTGCTCTCCTGGGACAGAATGCACAAAATCCTGAAAAACGATTTACGTGAGAGAGATTCTCACGCAGCGACCAATGACGAGTTAAAAACAAAGAATAGTGAGCTGTAAGGAGGTTTTTTAAAGAAAGTACAATTTATTGTATTCATGGATTAGAAAACGGAACAAATTCATATGTATATATTTTTATTTAGGATACAAGATAAGGAAATATGACTTAATACATTGTTGCCAACGTGGTTCATTTAAAGTGAATCATGAGGGGAGAAAAGGAGCTTACAAACTCTATTCGTGTTTTACCTTGCGAATATAACACAACCCGAAAAAGATGAGATTTTCGAGAAGTTGTGTAATCCTATCAGTTTCGTCCAGTGTTTTTAATACTATGTACAATAATATTTCATCTATTTCAGTATCTTGTTCTAAGAATTCCAGTTTAAATCTTTTTCCTTGTTTTCGTTCACTTTCGTACCGACAATATACGTAAATTATATATCTAGAGAGATCTACGTGGATGGGTATATTTCACATTCTACGACCAGAGATTTTAACTATTTTAATTATTTTAAAACTATTTTTCTAAAATATTAATAATTTAAGTTGACGACTAATGAGGAAACTCTTCAACATTCCAGACTAAAACATTCAACAAACTGAATAGAAAACTTTAAAACATTCCTGTTAGTTGATACTATTGTGAGAGACAACCTGTGCTTGGCATAAACTTGTGGCAAGCAAAAAATAAAACTGAGAGACAGCCAAAGGACAAATGACAACCGAGAAGTCTGATGGAAGTTAGAAAGTTTATTTATAACAAAGGATTGCTCATTGTTGTGCTATTAGGATGGGAAAATGTTCTTGACAAAAACATTTTTTTCAAAAATTGAAGTGTATTATTGAAGTCGTTACAAGAAGAATTTCCTCCCAAACTCATCGGAAACCTTTTATAAAATTAATAATTCATTTATTTATTGATAAAAATTACAAAAAATTGCCGAAACCTTGGGCAATAAGCAATGGTGATAAATTGCCACATTCATACCAAATTGAAAAAAATAGTCACTAAAATAAAAATAAAATATTGATTTTGAAAATATTATGTATAGATAAAAATTCAATGAAAAAAATCGGTTTCTTTTCTCAAACATAATATATATTTTCTCTTGAAAGTAGAATAAAATGAAGTTTTATTCAATATAAACCTGAACCAGAAGTATCTGTATTTTTTTTTATCGATATGAAATTATTTTTAATTGATTTGGGATTAAAATGGTATTGACGATGTTGAATATTATAAACCATCCAAAAATAAACAAAAATATCAAATAAACAATAAACTTTTAGGACCTTCAATGAGGACTGGTTTACTGGAGCAAACTAATCCAATTTTTGGTGTAAATTTATCAACAAATGTTAATTTTCAGAAATTTCGACTTGAAAAAAGGTAATAATAAAAACAGATACTTCTTTCTTCACAGTGATATAATTTAAACAATGCAATGATCCTAATTACCATTGTACTTCAAGAAGAAAAAATATATCAGTAAGTATTTGGCCAAAATTGAAATAAAATATACTCGGTAGATAATGAATAAAGTATATAATTTTACTTTAATTTCATATAAAAAGTTAGTTTTCGCAAAATACTTTGTTTTCTACTTATAAGCGAAAAAAGAAAAAAAAAACATGATTTAATATTTTGGCTATTCTTAAAAATTTTTAATTTTCAACCAACAATTGTGAGGAGGTTAAGATTAAGTACTTAGCATTCTAAAAATATGAACAATCATAAAGAGAAAAACTTCAATAATTTCTACTAAAAACACTCTTTGTGAGATACCAACGTCTGGCCTATTTTTATAACGCGTTATAACAGTGACACATGTCAGCCGAATGTTGAATGCACATTTAGTAAAAAAACGTATTTTTTATATGAGTATTTTTATTTTATTATAAAGCGTTTATCTTCGAAAAGCTGACAAGAGTTTAAGATTACAACAGAAAAACCGAAATAAGTTTCTATTTTATTTTTTTTCGAAAACAGTGGAAAACCGCTTCCGAGGCGGTATCCTGTAATCCCTATTATTTAAATTATTTTTTTTAATTTATGAAAATACAATTTTTGAATCTTAGATGACTGAATTATTAAGGAAAAGAGTCAGATGAATTAGGTGACTATTACAGGTTGGGTACTTATCTACTCATACCATTACCATTTTTTTTTTTTTTTTTTTTTTTTAAAGTGTTAAATGTTATTAATAAATTATAAAGACGACACGGTTAATAATTTCCGCGGTAAAGGAACAGAGCCGGGTTTACAGTTTAACAGTGCGGTGATTGTACATGTCTGCCGGCCAACTCCAACTGGCGCGGAGGAAGTTGAGGCATGCAGAAGTTAGCCGGGGCCTGATATAACTGACCTGTAACCAAGGGCTTGGACAGTTGGGCCTGATAGTACAAGTACCGTACCTCCAGTTGTGGCAGTTAGTCTGCTCGGATGGGAAATTTAATTTCACCTCTAACTTGTCTGCTGATTGTATTCAGGGTGGGGATTGGTCTTAGTATTCCCTTTGTTCCGTCCATATTTCGGTACGAGTTAGTATTAATTCGATATTGAGAGTTATAGTGTTGTGTAGTTAATGTTCAATCGATAGGATACCAATCTAGTGGTTAGATATCTTTGTACAACTAAGAGTGATTGGTCTAATAGTTCAATCAGAACAATTAGCTATTATCAGCCCTTTGGCGATCAGTTTGAAACTGACAACGGAACAATAATTAAAAAAATAATAAATCATTTACTGTGGAAATATGTTGTATTTAGCCCTTGAATAGCCTTCTGAGCTACGTTAATAATATTACTAATACTACTAATTTTAGTCACTGGAAAATGAAAGAAAAAAATTACTTTTATAAAAACTTTAATCATATTTATATTAATAAAGTCAATTAAAAATATTATAAAAATCATTATGGAATATATATACTTCCGATTAATTTTAAGAATTTAAATACTCATATTTTCCAATTAGGAAAATGATAAAATACTGATAATCAACACTAATAGTCAAGCGAATTATGTTTTTATTAAAAAAATTATACATTATTTAAATGGAGAAAAATTATAAACCACCAAATATTATTTTTTGAGTGACTATTAGGTACTTAAATGTACTATTTATTTTCACCTTGGGAACCCACAAATCAAAAAGCTCTATGACCATTATCATTCCACCAGCTGATATATTAATGACTAGTGATAGCATATCTTGTTTCTTTTAGTTTAATTTTTTATAACAATAAATTAATTACTTAAAATATAAAGTGAAAATAAATATAGTTTAAAGATTAAAAAGTAATCTTTATCTCTATTACTTATTTATTTGTATAAAGAATGTTGGGTGTGAATGGACGCCAATTAGCTTATAAATCCCTTAAAACTAAACACCGATGTACATCAAATGGTTAATAACAGAAAAAGTACGAGATGAATAAATTATTAGTAAAATACATTAATTAAAATAATCCTTTTATATAAACAATTTTTAGAATATATGTGTGTAAACATCATGATTTCAAAATGGAAATTGATAAAAATGACAAACAAGGTAAATATGATAATGAGAGTTTCAAATGTATGCATATAACACATAGATAAAATTTGTTGAAAAGAATAAATTAAATGTTACAATTTTAGCATACAATAGTACATGAATATGGGAAAATATCCCAAAACGTTGTACAAGCAAAAAACATAGAATATTTGATGTTCTAATTGGAAGTTTTCTTCACATTAACAATTTAAAAAATTAATATAATCTAAACTTAATAATCTTTTTACTGGAAGAGTCTTATGGAATTAAACTGGATTTAGTGAATGACACAATTCTTCCTTATTAAAATACAATTAATATAATCAACTTCCGAAAAAGAAAATCCAGAGTATTTATGATTTTCGGTTTATTTATTTGCAATGAGTGGCAAGGTTGAACCTTATCAAAATGCTATTTTTATTATCAGATATCGGCAAGAAATAAAATAAAGAAATAGTTCCGAAATATATTCCTAATATTATCATGAATTACAATAGAAAGGTAATAAAATATAAAAATACACGCTCAAGCATGCTTGAACGTTTTGAGCCACTACCTTGGGAGAAAATAACGTCGAAGCTTGTCAGTGGAATTCACCTATTTTTTATATACTATTTGCAAAAAATACACAAATTTGAAAGACCACCATGTCGTTTCTGCTATAAATGTCCAAGCAATAACATTTTACTTAACTATGAAAAACTCGTTTTGTTATAATAAAATTGTAATTTAATATTCCCAAAGGACAATATGGAAAGATTTATAAAATAATAATACTTTCCTATAATTTTTATATTTTTCTGTTATTTCACCTATAAGTATCAGCTTATCTGTCATCTCCCTCCACATAATGTCTATCTTACATCCACCTTAACTCATTCTATTGCTCTCTAAACACGACAGGTGGGAGGTTCCGATTTATCCTTTCTTTGCTTATTATTATTATAATATTTTATTTTATTTTATTTATTTTCTTTGACCTTTACTTACTTACGCACACACACACATCATATTCTACTTCAATTTGGTTTACTTAATTACAATTTTATTATTTTACATTTTCATCATATTTGAAGTTGTTTTATATCTTTTTTGGCCTAGATGAAGTGGGAAATCCCCCTCCCTACAAAGTGGGGCGAAACGTCAGAAAATAGTTGTAAAATATTTTTTTCCTTTTTATATACACTACCGACCATCTTTCTTTATAAAAATATATCTTTTTTAGCACTACAAGCCATCCTTTTTTTAAATGTTTAATCATTCAGGTAAATTTTTAAGTTGATTATTGATGATTGAAAAAAAAATCAACAAAATTTCCAAACTTCGCCCAACACAACAACTCAGGATCGGTCATACAAGATTAATCCACTAGCGCCTTCTTGAAAGCAATCCTCCACCAACACATAGCTGTAAGTGAACCTTGACAATGGAGTGTTCTAGAACACACGCTTGGACTCATTAAGAATATCTTTTGTCCTCCGGGGACAACGCCAAGCCTCATTACCAGAAGATTGGAAGAATTTGTTTAATTTCCTAAAGGAGAACAACCTGTATCGACAAATGTAACCATGGAATTCAGAATACGGTGCCTCTAACTTTGTAGTTGTATACGGCACGTAAAAATCAAGCAAATAAGTGAATCATGATGCGTACTTTACAAGAATTATAATCTATATTAATTAAGAATATTATTATTAACCATTTCACCCCGTTTTTTATAGGAAATAAATGTACAAATGATTCGAAACAGTTGTGTTACATGCAAACCAAAGTAACGTTTCCAGTATCAATTGAAACATTGTAGAGTCGAAGTAAAAATAAAGGTGACGGATTGAGCCTCATTGCTGATAGGCCTAATTGGAGCAGTAATCATGAGGCTAATGAGATACGGGAATCTACCTCGGCCTCTTTAAATGTGACCTCCTCAATGGGGAGGGATTCCTCCCGGTTGAGGAAATTGGGTCGGAGTGGCAGTTCATTCAATATCCGTATATTCTCAATTCTTTGGGAGGATTTCGTACTTTATCATTACTAGCACAGCTACTTCAATTCAAGTATCGTAGGATCGACGACACTGAAGTCATTTCTAAGTATAATAATTATTCTTTTCGTAAATCTTGATCTAATTGGAAGAATACTATGAATAATAATGGCTGAAATTAAAATAATAATTACCAAAGGATTAATAATATGCTTGCTTATATCGCACTTATCTTGTGCACATATCGTTCAAGAAAGTTTACATTAAATTAAAATTTAATTAATCTAGTTTACGATGTGATACTTTATCAGATCAAATTTGAATTTCGTTCTTTTGCATGTGGAATGGAACTATAGATCATATAAGCGGTTTATATATATTGTACTTTTGATATTTACAATCAGCTTCTTAAGCACATAGTTTACAGAAACCGGACTTTACAACAGACATCCTGCTAAATCAAGAGCCAATTCTAGACTAATGTCTAATTAAATCTTGAAACTTCATTCACACAAAATCAAATTTTATTGAATGTGAATATTTTCCAGAAGTGGGGTATCTTTAGCCCCAGGAGGCTGAGAGAAATAATTGACAATTAAACAGTGAACTATAAAAAAAAATAATGTGTCCGACTACATAGGGCTGTTCATAGCCGATTAGGAGCCAAATCGCTCGTGACTGCAGTGAAACCAGTTCGAATCTGGTCTGCGGGATCGACTTTTATTTCTGTGGCGGTCTCACGAAATAAAAACTTGACCCCTCACTATAATTAGAATAGGATGGTAACCTGTAGATAACACCCCTGCATTCCAGAAATGACCAAGGAGTTCTTCATTAAAAGCATTCCTACAATAGATTTAGTTAAACAAATCCATACTTCTTGGGTGGCATTTCAGCCACATCTAAAAGTACAATGAGTATAAAATTACGCTGAATAGCTTTTTAGTGTGTTTTTTTTCTGTAAAGCAAAGATGACTTGATTGACACAAGACTTGATTAAAATAACAAAAAACTAATTTACTATTATTCTTGGAGAACCATGGTTTACATTATTATTATTATTATTAGTTTTTTCTGTACATGAGGTGCAGAATCACTTCCAGGCAGATGGCCCACTGTCCTGACACCATGTATATGCGGGTGTCCAAGTATTCATCACCTCAAATGACAACAGCTTTTGGGAATTTTTATAAAATTTTTGCTAATTCATAATAATAATAATAATAGGCTCTTCTAATGAAGTTCATGGTAATAATCGCGAGTTGTTGTTTTTTTTAATGCCAAAACTTTAATTATTGATAGATATTACAATCCGCCACACCGTTGTAGGCAATAAGTAATAATGGTGAATGATCACATTCATGCTAAAATAAAATAACAATAAAAAAACAAAACAATCTCTTAAAGTATTGTCTCCAGGAACGTGTCGGGATTGAAGAGGATGTAGAGTACAGGACCCAAGACACTGCCTTGGGGAACTCTTGTCTCGATCAGATAGATATTTGTGTACTGGGAACCACTGCGAACTCGAAAGGAGCGATTTGAGAGGTAGGAGTGGAGGATAAGGTATACGGTTTGGGGTAATATAGACTTGTGCTTGAAAAGCAATCCGTCAAGCCATACCCGGTTAAAAGCTCGCGAGTTGTTGTGTGGATTATTTCGTGTTTATAATTTATTAAGTTTGTTATTTTTAAAAATTTCGTATTTGGGTCACATTTTCTGTATAAATTTGATTTGTGTACATAGCGTTAATAAGCTGTGTGGTTAGGAGTTAACAATAGAGCATCAGCTCCCAAATCGTTAAAAACCATTAAAAGTTTTTGTGGTTTGAGGAGATTTACGGCTTCAGCCTTAAATTAAAAAAATGTCAGATATGAATTTCTTAAAATATTATTTTCTATCAGATAAATTACTCTACCAAGGGAAATAGCATATTACAGTTTTGGTCCAGCAAAAATTAATTCAAAATTCTCATGTAAAGAATATTGTTGTGGGGTGATGCTCAGGAATAGTAGGTTGTACATATTTACGTCTCAGCACACAGCAATATTTTTCAATTTGATTAGGTACAATCCAAGTGGTAGTGGATAACGACCAGTATAGGGTATATTTATTATTTATCGATACATTACCATATAGCAATTATATACTCATAGCATGCACTGTCTAACTGAATTTACTAAAATAAATAGTTCAATTACTGCGTCCGTATTAATCACATTCGCTCCCTCAACTCTCAATTCAGAAAGGATGATCTGGAACACCTCGGCCTCCGGATGACCACAGAGCGGAAGTTATTGGCCTGAGGAGAGGAGGCCTCATCGAATATCTCATTACTGCGAGGGTCTTCCACAATCAGGGGATTTGCGCTTCAATTAGGACTTAGGCTCTTTGTCTCAACTTTAATTAAATTGCAGTCTTAGGCTGTGTATCATCCATCGGCCAAGGGAATCAAGAGGAAACATAATAGCAAGAGTTCCACCAGGGTCGCTGTTCTAGATCTTACATATTTTTCATAACTAGTTACGGCATCAGGTTGTCAAAAATGAATTTAAAGAAATCAAGTAAGTGTCTATTAATACATGTTTATTGAAATTTACAACTGTACAAAATAATACATCCAGTAAATATGATGTAAGATCATAATGGAATGATACAGGCATGTAGAGAAACTACCCATTGGTAGCACTCCAATAATGTTTTTGTATTAGAAGGTCTCGTGGCCATCTTCTTTCCAGATGCCTTAGAGGATTGCAAGGAATGGAAGATAATGCAAGGTTAGAAACTAGTGGGTTCGGGAGGTTAGGGAGTTTATTATGCAAGGAATAATATCTGGTTCAAGCTAGATCCATTTATGGATCTATGTTCCACCTATGGAACATAGGTATTTATGTATAATTTTATTTATTACAAAGTAAAGAGCATTGAGGATTTTACGATGGATTTTGGATTGCAAGGATAGGATACAAGTGGAATTCAAAGGTTTAGTGGAGTTCCAAAAACTCAACTCCGTATGTCCAGATAGGCCTTATTATTGTCATATAGATCAGTCTTTTGTTATGAATTGGAAGTTTAAACCGTATGTCTTGTAAGTGCTGTAATAGTCGAAATCGACGTGCAGTTTCCTGTCTATTCAGTCTTGTGTGAGGATTCCAAGTTAGTCGTTTTTCCAGATGGAAAAAAATATAAAATGTATTTGAAAGTATTCTTTAACAGAAAGCATGGCAACGACTTAACTGGTTCTGGAATAATGGATGGTTTCTGGATTAAAAGAAAATCAAAAATTCGGGTAAGAAAATGAGAAATTCGTTTGAAGGTAGAAAAGTAAACCCTTCGAATCCAAAAATTTGAATTCAACTGTGAAGTAAGGTGGGATTAATGCCATAGTTTGGATTTAAAAGAGCGGTATACGATGGATTGGAGTATATGAACTTCATTATACGAACACTATTACGTGAGTTCGTGATTAATAGGATTTTAGATTGCTTTTATGTATGATTCGGTGTAATCCAAGGTCTCCTGGTTTTGTGAATCGTGTAATCCAAGGTTTTCTGTTTTCGTGGTTTAAAAAGCGTACTGGTCCAGTTTAAACATTTTTATTATGTACGATCTAGAGAGATAATCCCAACATTCTACTGATATATTGATAGTTGAATACATGTTCAAAAATTTGGATAATTCCTTAATGGTTCGACTTGAGTCTTTATTTACGTCATTTGTTGGTGGATTTTTTTTGTATGATTATGATGTTGTGTATTAAATGAAGACTATGAGCTTAATAACAATTTATCATTGCATCAACTGTTACTGTGTGAATAATTGTATTAATCGATAAATTTATAAAGTTGGCTGAACGGTTTTTTTATGTTCTACACTAAAAAAAAATAGGAAATATGTTTTTTTATTATGAAAATCAGTTAATTAAAGTAAAACATATGTTTTGCCCAATAACTGACTGTACCAAAAGTAATGTTATCTATACAAAATTAATTTTTAAAGTTTATAGGTATCGAAAAAAGAGTCCACCTTGTGCCAATTATGGTAAAATATTTTTCATTTCTTACATTTTTTGGTAAACTGGGAGCGGAGTAAAACTATGTTTGCATTTTTGAAAGTCTTAGGCAAAACATTCTGTGAGAAAATTACAAGTATTTTTTTTCATTTTTTTTCTTTAATATCGTAGATACAAATTACTACCGAACATATTTGTTATTGTACGAAAAATTATTAAATTTTTCATAATCACTTGTACTTATTTCTTCCTTATATTTTTCAACGGAGATTACGGGAAAAAAAAATAAATTTTTTTGTCCCCGCTCAACATAGTTTCAATGCGCATCGACTCTGCACACACAGTGTACACTCGACACAGCCCCTAAAATATCCGTGGGTAGAAGAAAGCAGCACACTTCAACTGACATCATTGTACTTAAGTATTCCTTATTTTTCAATGAAGAGTACGGAAAAAAAAAGTCGCCATCACTTTCCCAGCCGAGAAAACAGTTTTTGCTTTTTTTGGAGCCGTTTCCAGGCTTTGCAGTCCACTGTTTGGAATGTATTTTTGTTTCGGGCGTAAATGATGTACTCAAGTTTCCAGCGTGCGGACAGCTTTTCCATATCTAAATGTTGATTTAATGTGTAACAAACACGTTCTTTTGACATATTCATAACCTCTCACGTCTAGCACAATTCGGTGAATCTTGACGATGTATTCGTCGGAGTTCCAGTTTTTTGACATCCCAAACGTTCATCGTCTACCAAGCTCTTACGACCATTATTATTTCAGCTGTCCAAAATTTCACTGTAGTAAATGATGGTACAAAATCCCCATACACAGAATCCAACTCATTTTTGATTTGCATAGGCGTATTGCCTTTCGAAAACGAATTTTTAACGACAGCTCTAAACTCGATTTTGTCAATTTTCACAAAAACACTCACTCAAACGACTGTTACATAAACACTGAGCGTCCAAAATGACTGATACTTTGATGTGTAACTGTCAACAGATGAACAAGGAAATTCACTTGCTTTTATTTACAAGTGCTGGCATCTTAATTTTGCTGTCGAAAACTATTCAGACCACTATCGAATAAAGAGTGGGAATTATATGTATATCTACATCTATATAATATATAAATAAATAAGATATCTAAAATTGGACTATACGCTCTTCATTCCCGCTTGCAACAAATCAACGCATGCATAAGGGATAAGGATTTAGGCATGCTTGTCAATACGAGACAACTAAAAAGGATTGGCGTGAGAGATCTCATTCAATGAAGTAGGTTAATCGAATCAGATCCAAGAAAAGGTTATTCGAATATATGAGGTAACACACACCATCTCCACTCCCTCAAACTGTGCTAGTTTTATATAGACTATTGGAGATGACATAAAATAGTTTCTTGGTGCTTTGATTTCCTTACTATCCATTTAAAGAGTTCTATTTACTTTTCTATTTTTTTCTGTCTTCTTTCTCTACATGCATGCATTCATTTCATTGTTTCTTCATTGATTAAATCCTGTGTTTTAACAAAATTAAGCTTAATTCTTTTGGATCTCTTGTTTCAAGGATTAGAAGTAAAACAATCAGATTTTTCAGTTTTTTTATACAATATAGAGCCTATAAATATTTTTCTAAATGCCCAACATCGTAATTAATATTGTTTATATCTATTAAATAAATCAAAATTGTATCCTTGTATAGTCTCAACACTTTTTAATACATCAATAGTCCAACGTTTCGGCCATTTTGGCCATCCTCAAGGACAATCTAAATATTGAACATCTTATATTATATATTAATTTGTAACATTTATAACAACAACATTATCACTAATAATATAACATAGCTTCAATATAAATTCTCATCTCACATCAAAATTTTAAAATTGTTTTGCAGACTAATCTGCCCAGGTCATTAATTATAAGTCAAATATACCCTATGGAAAAGTCAATTATTAGAAAGTCATATTGATTATTAATAAGCTTACCTAAGCTTATGTCTAGTTACCTATTTTTTAAATTCATAAATATTTAAAAATTTTAATTTTCAAGGTTAAATTTTTTTGTTTATAAGGTAATGTGGATAAATAGAAAATTGAAAGTTTTAAATATTTATTAATTAAAAAAAATAGGTTACTAAACATAAGCTTATTAATAATAAATATGACTCTCTAATAATTGACTTTTTCATAGGGTGTGTTTAACTAATAATTAATGACCTAGGCAGAATAGTCTGCAAAACAATTTTAAAATTTTGATGTGAGGTGAGAATTTATATTGAAGGTATGTTATATTATTAGTGATAATGTTGTTGTTATAAATGTTACAAATGAATATATAATATAAGATGTTCAATATTTAGATTGTCCTTGAGGATGACCGAAATGGACTATACAAGGATACAATTTTGATTTATTTAATAAATAATTACCAGTCTCAAGAAATTGAAAAAATATACTTAATTGTTTATATTGATAATATTTTTATTATTGATTATATTATATAGCATAATGTTTTTACTACTTATAAAAAGTATCTAATCATTTATATCACTGATAACTAATCATTTATATTACATTCAAACTTGTTCTAAAGTCAGTATTAATTACCCTTGATATCTCCTCTCCATCTCCCTCTTTCCGTTTCACTCTTTCTCTCCTCTATATCTCTCAACGTAATATTTATTCAACCTTTGATATCTCATTTATTGTCCGTGTCATTAAAAAGCTATAAAAACATTTATAATTTTTAAGTCATTATCAAAACTTTAATATATTTTCTATTGGAATAACATAAAAATAGATACCGGACAGGGATTATAAAATACCGGAAATTACAATTACAGAAACTAATCTGTGTTGCATTAATATCATTTAATATTACGAGTAGGAAATTACTCGTAAATATTAAATATTCATTCACAATCAGAGATAATTACCGTATGACTGAAATAAAACAAATACATCCTATTGCAATGTCTATAATTGAACAATGTTTGAAGATTTTTTGACATCTTATAACGTCGTGAGTAAGTTTTTCCGAAACATTTTCAGTAAAATCCACATTTTTAAAAATGTACTTATTTATTTATATAATAATAATAATAATAAAATTTGCTACAATCATGGCCGAAAAGTAAACAAAAAAATACAAATATAATATTTATAAATCGATAAACTAAAAACGGTTTGAATAATAACAAAACAATTCATATGAAAGATAAAGAAAAAAAATTTAATTAAAAATAAAATAAATACATCTGACACGCATAGTTACTAATGCTCATTGAACTCTAAGATTCCTTCACGAACAAAACTGGATATTTTTGAGACGTTCTCTTACAAACATTAAAGGAACGATAATGATAGCGGGGAGAAACTTTTTTTATCACGTCACAGTTCTTAGGACGCCAGAAAACGTTCAAGTTAAAATAATTCCATTACTAAACGGTCGAGGAAGTAAAATAACTTGGCGGTTTGGTTGTTAATCACATACAGACCGATGTTGGGATCTATTCTAATACGAATTCAAAGTACTGATACAATCTTAGACAATATAAGATCCTATCAATATTGTATCCGGTAAATGGTTTTTAGTTAATGCTCAACTAAAATTTTGATTTCTTTTATAATATTAGTAATATTTTTGTTTTCAAACTCTGGCTGAAGTGAACTCCTTGTAAAAATATTAGGGCCTTGAAACGTATACACTTGGAAGATGTTAAAAATATATATTTACGTAGATGTATCTGAAAATTTTAAATTATATAAATATTAACAGTAAAAAAAGTATACGTATAAATTGAACCTGGTTCATTAAGTAGAAACTTCAAACCCATATTTCTCCCTAACCCGATGTCGGTTGGGAGGCGAAGAACTAAATACGTGGCACCATTCCCTCGGGCTTTTAATCAAAAACTGTGAGGTGGAAACTGGGGGAAAGAGAGATAAAATATTGGATCCTGTTGTAGACACCAGCTGCGGATGTTACTCGAGTAGATAATTCGGATTTTATCACGAGGGGGGCACCCGACCCACCCCCCTCATAAAAGGGAAATATTTCATTTGAGCCAGCCATCCGTCTTAGTTGCCACTCTGCATTATGTCACAACTTCTCGACTTCAGTTATCATTCTTCATCGGGTTTTCCTCTTCGGGACGTGGAAGTAGGAGAGCTTAAGAGCTCTTAAGTAACTCCGTTCCGGCCCCCATACATTAGCATCGAAATAGAAAACTTCTCATACATCAGACCCTGTGATATACCGATGTATTAAAATCCGAACTAGCTTAGGATGTAGTGCCTTTTTTTTCATACTAAAATATCATAAATTATAAAGGTAATGAAATAATAACGACTATCTTCAGTTACGACATAACACTTGGTCTTATGAATTATATTACTAATAATCTATATATATTTATTAAAATTGAAAAATTTATTCGATATTATATATATATACAAAAAAAAGAAGGAAAAATTGTAAAGAATAAGAATGATACTGCCAAACTTAAACAAAACATACAAATATGATATTTATAAGTAAAAATATAAATCGATATAATGAAAATTAAGTAATAACAAAACACTTAGGTGTGAAACAGAAAGAAATGACACACTATTAATATTTATATAATTTAAAATTTACAGACACAGCAACATAAATATACATTTTTATATTCTTTATAACATATTCTAAGGATTATCATGATCATTAATTGTTTAAATAAATAAAATTTTATGCATTTTAATCTAAAAACATTTTTATTCTATTTATAAGTCTGACTGAGCGGTGAAGTGATTCGGCCATCCTTTGTATTAACATTAAGGATAACCTTTTTTAAACCAATTTTAGAACAAAAACATTTTAAGAACTACTTCATGTAGGCTATTCTGCCCCGGTCATTTCTAATAGTCCTCATATTACCCTAATTAGTAAATTTTTCACATTAAATTAAAAATTAAAATTATTTATCACAATTAACAGTAAAATTTATCACAACAATATTTGTAACCTTCTCTACACTCGGGAATAACCTTTCGGAATGTTTTGAGACTAAAATAGATACAATTTTGTTTATTCAGACAATATTAACCAGTCTCAAGAAACTGTTAAGATCATAAATAATGATCATTTATGTTATTTGATTTTGCCATCACATTTCAAGACACTATTTTTTTTTCTTACCCTTCATTAAGACTAATAACATTATTAGGTCATACATGCATAATATAAGAAATATATTATGTATACTTAAGTGCGTCTTCAAGACACATTTTTTTTTTCATATCCCTTGTTTATGAAATTTATTTTTTTTAGCATGAATATATATTTTGATTCTGCACTTTCCACCTTCTGTAGTGGCCTACATTTTAAGGAGTTTTTAATTTGTAATTTTGTTGTAGTGGGCGTTCTTTGAATTTTATAATCCAAGACCCTATTTTTTTTCGTATCCTCCTTTATTATTAAATTCATACAATATATACATACATAATGGAAATAATAAATGTATACTAGTATAATATTGCCTTGTGGCATGGTGAGGTTAGTTGCAGGGTCCAATTAAGGTAGTTAATCATGTAGCTAATGCCAGTAGATTATTGGAATCTATATGGAAGGTACTATTTTTTTAATTTTTTTTATTTCGTACCCCCTGGCGAAATAAGTAATTGAATACATACATACAGATAGGTATATGTATACCTGGTAGTTTGTAATTTCTTCCAGATTTACATATACCTACCTGTATTTTGTATATTCATGGTACTATTGACACGTTCAAGACTCTATTTTTTTTTTCGCACCCTCCATTGAAAATAAAATAATAAATAAATAAGTACAAAAAAAAATGTCAGTTGAAAAAGTGCTGCCTTCTTCTACCCATGGGTACTTCAAGGACTATTGCGAGTATACACGCTGAGTGTTCCATTTGAATGGAAGGCACTAATATTTTTACAAGAATTAAATGTAAATATATTTAAATAAGTTTTATGGGACCAGAGAGAATAACCTCTATTGAATGTTCGTCTTTGTATTTCACATGTTCTTTGTTTTGCTTTCCATAACAATTAACCTTTGTAGGGTTACAAAGTGTGCCTTGGTGATTCACACATTTTCGTACCCTCTTTATTTGTTTCTTACGGTCCAGTCTCTTTACTTTTTGTTTTATATCTTTTCCAGTCTTTCTCATTCCCACTACATATTCAAAACCTGTGTGGATCCATTTATACAGTGTTAACAAGAAGTCGAGTTAATAATATTCAAGCTACAATGGATTTTTGTCTAAGAAAAAAACAGACAATATTATTGTCAAAAAATCTTGAAATAGATATATATTTTATTAAATCGTTGTTATGAAAAACTAAGACATGAAGCAATAATTTTGAAAAGTGAAATTTTTGCTGTTTTTGGAACCAAATATTTGTTAAAACCCCAAATCCTTCAACAGTATGTTTAACTGAAAAATATTGAATAATAATAATAATATTGAACAGAACAAAATAAAACAATTTGCATCTTTCTAGAAATCGAGTAATATGCATTCAACAAGATTGTATCAAGCTCGGTTTTCCAACATTCGAAAACTGTGCACCAGCTCTTTAAAGTGTTCCAATGTAATTTTAGTCCAGTTCTGAGAATCTAATAAAGTTTAAGGCAAATCCTTATTTACCTGGCTAGTCAATTGTCAATCTTAAAATAAAAAAAAAATTAAATTAAAAATCAAAACACAAAGAATCAACCTGTATGGTCTATTTTTTCAAACATATTTTTAATGCATAAATATAAAATGTACAATATTTACTATGCATATAATCCCTTATACAATACAATCTTCCTGATACACTTTAGTTTAGGTAAGAAGAGAAGGGTAAAAACGCATAATTCTCCAATTTTTTTTTTTATATTCAACTATCAAGAGGTTTATTAAAAAGTTCACTCTTAACAAAATTTAAATTAAATTTGTTACCCAAACGGTTATATAACTTTTTCTTGACCATGTAGTGTTTATTAATGTGTGAAAAAATTCCTAAGGTTCTGGATTGAGATTGAGGGGAAATAGATTTTTTTTGGAATGAAGCTTTATTTAATT
>NW_027108368.1:77776-79672 GCF_000696795.3 Halyomorpha halys | reverse complement strand
TATATATATATATAAATTCCTATAGGTAACCCTCCCTTGTCAGAGCGACACGAAAACGAGGTCAGTTTAAAAATAAATAAAATAATAAAACCGGAATCGCTAGCTGAAATTCCGTTGTAATTAAATTGTTTAGAAAATGGGGATTATTAAGGACGTAGCAAGTTCCAATTAAAGCTTTGCAATTAAGCAGGTCCCCCTGAATAATTACAAATTCTAGTCAAGCAGAAGTGAGCCGTGTGGTGTGTTCCATTTATAGTGTACAATTAGAGCAGACAAATTCCCAACCATCAACTCTTCTTTCCCATGTGTACGGTTCAGTGGGCGCTGCAACGTATATGTCCCATACAAGCTAGATCAGTGGAGGTTATTAAGGTTTGGTTTAAATTGCGATGTCCATTTTCAGCAGAATTTAGTAATAAGGGTGGTATTACATTGGTCACTACATCTGGCCTCCAATTAAAAAAGGGATAGAATAATTTTATTACACAAAATATAGATATATTATTTTCACTTCTTCAATAATAAGGTGGCGATTAAAAAGGACCAAAATACGATATCTCTTTGAATTAATGTACCTGACCTCAAAGTTCCAACTTCCGAATGAAATTCTAGCTAGGCAAAAAATACTTTTACAAGAGTTTACAAGTGTTCTTAATCTTATTAAATTGGTTATTTTTAAATTTAATTTTCAATAATTGATAGTAATAAATTAATATAATAATTTAAAATTAGGTTAAAAGTTTTATTTTTTGTTACATTTTGAGGATTTACATTGGCTGCTGCCAATGGTAATATGAATTCGTTAGGAGGTACCAATGCGTACCTAACACATTTAAAATTTTATTATTGCATCTTCGACTGCAAATAATTTAAAATTGAAAAATTAAAAATGTATTACACTCCCATGATAGCATTCACAGATTAATTATTTAACCTAATTGAATTAAAGTTAAAAATAAAGAATGTCTTGAAATAACATTTTATGCCGCAATTTTTAAATTCGGAAAAATCGATAATTATTGCCTAATAGAGTATATTTTTTATTAATTGTTTGAGAGTGGTTAAGTTCCATAAAAACCAATGATGGCCTAAGAGTCAAAATTTCGAAGAGGAAATAAACCAATTTGAGAGTACAGGATCAAATGAAATTGCATTTTTATTAAAATTTATAATGGATCATTTTTGTAACTATCCTCAGCATTCCTTTAAATCATTTAAAGAGGTTTTTATGGCGTACGCCATAACCGATATAGTAATGTTAGTGATTTGTCATTTGAGAATAAAACGCACTAGAGAGCCGTTGTTGAAATACAGGAGTATCCAAAAAATCGATTTTTATAATGAGTAAGAAAGAGGTTGTTTTTGCAATTATCTCCAGCATTTCTTTAAATTTAGTCTTAATCGAAGTTATATTCTAAATAGATTTATACCAGGGAAAATACGTTTGAGTATGTGTAAGCGATAAAAGTTGGACTGTAATGAAGCTAATATAGAATTAGTTCCACCCATCCCTACAGCCCACCTAGAAGGTTGAAATGGCAGTGGACAAGACTTATTGTAAAATAAAAATGGGCAATTGGAGTTCTGGCAATGGTCAGATTCTCCACTCAAGTTGAGTGTTTGCGGCTTTAGCGCACTTGCTCAGCCTCCACTGGCTCATTACCAGTGATGCGGCGAGAGGGATGCGCTGGGATCTTTTGAGTTCTGCTCTACCCCTCTCACGTAGGCTCAGGGATCCTCAGGTCGATTGTGTAAATATTGTATATTAGAGTGTAAATGTGACTAGAGACTATATTATTTTATCATTATGTTATTTATTTTTCATACAGATAGTTTATATTCATTTTGTTTATTTTTTTGTTTGTATATATTTTAAAAGAGTTTTTTTAATTTATT
>NW_027108368.1:52347-77634 GCF_000696795.3 Halyomorpha halys | reverse complement strand
ATGAATATATAATATAAGATGTTCAATATTTAGATTGTCCTTGAGGATGACCGAAATGGACTATACAAGGATACAATTTTGATTTATTTAATAAAAAAAATTCAATTCAGTGTGATAGTTATTTTAAAAAAATTAACAAAGTAACTGTTTGATTAATTACACACAAACACAAATTTCATTGTGGACTATTATTTTTTTTATTTTTTAAATACATACAAAGCTTCCCTACCTTCGGTAGTTGGGACTTAAAAACTTTTTAAGATATAAAGTTATTCTCATTATTCCACCCTATGGCTCGTTTAAATGGTTATTTTCGAAATAGTGGCATAAACACATGGGTCTTTTACTACCGAGTGCTATAACATTACAATAAAGATAGAGGTTATTGATAACCTTCCACGATGATACTTAAAATGCTATTGTGCTTTAGAATTATCTGCGTTATGGCTAATAAAACTACAAACATGACGAACCTGGACATTCACCTGGACTTGCTGAGCAAGCTCAACACCTACTTGTTATTGACTAGGGAGGAACCAGTGGACGAGTACCCGGTCAACACGACCCATAACCGCAAGATTTGGGACAGGTACTACCTCTGTCTCCAGAAGCAGTATGAAGCTATTGGTGAAAAGGAGTGAGTACGGAACACTATGTTCACTAATTAGATATTGTGAATTAACTTAGACAGCGATTGCATATAAAAATTTAGGCAAGTACATCGCTAATTTTCAGGATAAAAAGAATTGACCTAAAAGATAAAATTTTTCAACCAACATAAACAAGTCATGTGAAGCTAATGCATATCCGTCCCAATGTCATTGTTGTAATGTAATGCCACTCATAACCTCTCTGATTGCTTTCCACCTGAGAATAGGTTTTTTTTTTTTTTTTTAATAAATCAGTATATTGATATTAAATTAAATCAATTAAAAAAAATCATTGGAGATAAGTGCATTGCATAACTTTTATTTACCACCAAACTTTACATTTAACTTCACTCTACATTTAATTAATTCTAAATTTAATTCTACTTCACTCTGACAATACACGTTAGTTAATAATTTGTCACACCGTTTTTCAATTTAACTACTTGTTTTTGCAATTTTGTTTGATTAAACTATAATTTAACGTGTCTCCTCTTCACGTTTTTAATAAATGTTTAAAAGGTAATATAAGAAAATCGCTAATTCGGGATTTAGGGTGGATCCCTTCACGTGCCAGTAATTCCATGGCGTAGCCATAGGCTATAGCTAGACTATACCACCTTAGCTGGACTCATATCACACCTTATAATGCCACAAAGTAATCATAGTAAAGTATATATAATACATGAAATGTATATATAATACATCTCATGTATTATACATTTCATTTATATATGTATGAGGTATTAATGCTATTATTTTAATGAAGGGTACGAAAAAAAAGGAAGGAATTTAGGGTGGCATAGAAAGGTACTCGATCATTTTTGGTGTTATGATCTCCTTCGAGATATTGTGACATGTCATGCATCAACCAGTAAGTGCTATATGTGAATGTTACACTTTAAAATGAAATGCTACATCCTTCTATACTGCACCTTATTATATCTGTTATATTTTAATAGAAAAAAAAAAAAGGAGGTTAAGAAAACAAATAAAGAGGTCCATTTCACAAACTGAGAAATCAATTCTATTTTAGTCATCTATAAAATTTATATTTATACTGTTTTCGATAAATATAAACTACTTACAAAGAACGGTCAATTTAAATTTACCAGAATAAAATGTTCTCGTTTGGAGAAATCCATTTTGAAAATTCAGTATGTAAGCACTACAAGGCAATTTAAACAAAGATAAGATATAATTTATATTTAAGGATAATTAATTATATATTTATATAACAATTTCAATAAAATTCGTAAGAGATATTTTAAAGAGAATTGAAAAAAAGGGCAGAATCGAAGTGGTAATTCTGGCTAAGTAGATTTCGCAGGAAAATTTGCAGTAACATTTCAAGTATATACCTATATTAAATACGTTATTTTAATTTCATACATATTCATTTTTAGGCATGGCACTTATACAATTTTGTAAAACTTATTTATTTAGATTTAGAAGATGAACATGAATTTCCGACCAAAACTAGAATATCGATTTTTATACGCTCGCAAAACTTCCTTTAAACTCCCTTCCTTTAAACTCCATATACATGAAAAAATACATGCTAACCAGGATACACGGTCACTGAATCATTAATACACCTCCAACGAACAATGTTGAATTTCGGGAGTGTGCCGTATAAGGGAAAATTTTCTCATGCAATGCTAACAGCTAAGAGAACAATGAAAATTGAAACTGAAGAAAGAGAAAAAAAAAAGAGAGCTGCATTAAATAGAAAAAGGTAGGGCTACCGCAAACTGGATTAGCGCCTTCGCGGTAAAATGTAAATTAAATTTACATATGAACAATTTTCTTAAAAATTCAGAGCTGAGGATAAAATTAAATTAGGAGACTGTTCTGTAATTCTTAGCACCTTTATAACATTTGGTATTTGCATTACTAATCATATCTCGGCTTATTTTATTAACTTATTTACCATGTTAATAAATTCGATTTGTTGTTTAAAAAATTGACTTTTATTGGTTTTGAAACTGGTTAATAACACTTTGTAATATTTTATTATCATATTTTTAAGTAAGAACAAATAACCAATTTTACATGTTCGTATCATATAAACAGTAATTGAAAATTAATATGATATAAATTGAATTACTTTTTTTAGAATGATTTGGGGGATTATACACAGCAAATATGTGAGTCTAATTATATATAATTTCAAATAGTTTTCAAAATTGTATACTTTTGAAATTGTGTACAATATATTTGTATAACATTATTCATTTTAAAAACTGTAAAATCGATCGGGCATTGAAATACCCGGGAAATCGTGCTATCTATATAAATTTGTAAATATATATGTGTGTAACAACATTTTACTAAAATTGATCTGATTATGTTGAGAGTGCACAAATTATTAAAAACATAAGACATTTTTAATCAAACGAACTATTTTAAATTGTTTTAATTTTTCATATTAATTGTTAGTTTATATAAAAGGCGATATTGTATTTATTTATAACGTTTATATATAAAACTATTTATTCAGCATACAATGAGACTAATTAATAATCTTCCAATATATACATCTTAAAGTAACAAAGATATATTGGTTAAAGGGTCCTTGTGCCAGAAGCTATATCCATCCTTGAAGGAGAAAACGTCCACATGGAATGCCGAGTATGCCTCTTTCCCGGAGATGACATCGGGACAGCCGAGTGGTACTGGTACACCATGCTGGTTCCAATGGACGAATGGACCGTCAAAGACCACAAGGGAAGGCTCTCAATCTACGGAGTGCGGCTGGAAGAAGCTGGACTGTATGAGTGCAGGATCGGCTCGACAAGATCCAGACCGTACTTCTTGCACGTTGCTCCAGACTCAGAACCCGTGAGTGAGGTGAAGCCGTACACGGCGAAGAAAGGACCCTACCCGGCGCTGCCGAAGGTCACGGCGAGTGTCTTCAATGTCTTCACAAGTTGGTAAACTTTACTACTCAATAATTAGTTAAAATGTAAAGTATAGGTGCTGGATCATAATAACAGTTCCGAATTGAGTTATTTTACGAAATCAAAAAGTATTTTATTAAACTTACAAAATTTTTAGTGTGATCTTATTTTTCAACCCGAAACGCGCCAGTCCTATTACAATTAATAAATTCATTTTTCTCTTCATCTTGTTTATGAAGAAAGATATTTCATTAATAATTACTTAGGCTGCGAATCAGTACTTCCTTTATTTATTATTCATTTTATTTCCTCTTTCAACGCTTCGAGACAAACTGCCTCATCTTCAGGAAAATTTTTTTTTTTCTACCTTTTTTGTTCCCACACACAATTCAATGCCACATTGTACTAGACCCATATTAGTATAAGAATATTTTGTCTGTATTAATCGCCTAGTAGATAAAATATAACTTCACTGTCACATAACGTTCTTTTAACGATTAAGGTTATTTTCATCATTTCACTGAAGGTTATCTGATAATGAAATACACATGTATAGAGATTTCTACAAGGTCATTCGGAATGAGCCTCATCATTCAAAAGCTAGGTTGATCTGAATGACTTGAATCACGAAGAACCTTGTACTATCACGCCGACTGACACTTATTTGTAAATGAGATATCGGAAAGTAAGCATCTTGTGCAATGTCTTATTCGATTCCTAATAAAAACAAAGAGTGTTTGGCCATTATTTTGGTACTCGCGTGCAAGAATAAAGTGAAATGCACAGTGTGGACGAATCACTTGCATCCTACTCTCAGCTTCAAATTTTGAACGGTCGGGCTTAAAACATTTTCTCGGAAATTCACCAGCATTATCCTCACATGATTGATTTGAAATTAACATGTGGTTTTACTGTCATTCCGACCTCTAAACATTTTTTCAACAAGACGAATGACACTAAATACTATTGTATTAATGCTATGAATTTAGCATAATATGACGAGGTAAGGACAAGTATGAGAGAGAAATTAATTTAATAGACAAGATTAGGCATAAGACTTCGAAATGTTGGAAGGGGAAATGTTAAGTAAATAAAACAAAATTATAAAGAAGCAATGATTCACAAGGTAATTAATAATACATTGATGATATTGAATATGTGCATCAGTAATAGATGGCTAATTCTAATTAAATAATAAAAATAATATTCTTTATTTATACTGTGACTATTTCCTTTAGAATAATATTAAAGGCATCGACAAGAAGCATTAGTGCTTTAGAGGATAAGATTTTTTTAAAAAATAAACATGTAGAACATCTTAAAATATAACTAAAGTAATAAATTAGAGAAAAAACAAATGCACAATATTTAAAAAAATATGTAAAAAAAAAAATAAAAAAGCAAAGAGATAAAACAAAACCATATATCATCTCATAAATCATAGTGTGACAAACTTCTAATAAAATAAATAAAACAAAATTAAACAAGAAAGAACAAAAATATTTGACAAAAAAGAACAATTATGATATATTCTAATAATAATAAAATGATTATATGAACATGTATTGATTTTATATAGATAATGAAACTAATAACTAATAATATTCATGTTAAACTGAGTCAATTTTTCTATCAATTTATAATTTTGATTAAAGTTTTTAATTGTTATTCTTCGGGAACTGGATGGACAGTAGGTGATTAAAGATACGGGATTTGAAAGTGGGAAGGGTATCAGAGCAACGAGTGAAGGAGGGAATAAGTGGCAACACTTTAGTACGCATGCAATACTAATGAATCATCTTTTAGGCGAAAAGTTCTCTCAATCCAAAGCTAAAACTTGAAAGTAAACCAGCATTTAAACACTACTTAACTAAGTAATCAGGGACTGTCTGTGTACTGTGAAGATCGGCAAAAGTATATAAGAAGCATATTATATCTGGTAAGATCTGGACTAACCTTCTCATTTAGATTTCCACCATTTACCACTTTGATGAGAAGGGTATAATGAAGTCCACATTGACAGCAACATAATAGTATGGAAGTATTCATTGTTTCAAATAAACCCGTAAATATTATGAAAATTGTAAAGTGATCTCATACTTCCTCGACTTGACGGAACATTGAGGAATATATTGAATGTGAAGGTACCATGTTACCTTATACTAATTGGAGGTTGAGAAGAACCAAGAACACAAAGCACATTTTAATTATATTACGCCTGTTAAGGTAATATTACAACAACCTTGAAATCGTTATTTGTGCAAACACACCCTTAACGGAAGTAGTTGATGAACCTCAACTTGAATAGCAAACACTCACCGTTAGGCTCTGTGCTGGAAATTGATTATGGCTTAAAAAGGCTTTACTGAATTCTTGGGGTGCGTGGGGTGGGTTACAGCCTGTGGCTAATTCGATTAGTTATACTTTAATTTAATTTTCATCGCAATTTAAGCTTGAATGTTAGTATGTTTGTAAAATAAATAAATAAAACAACTTTAAGAAAATTATTTAATTCAGTCAATAAATTTCAGAAAATAAAAATTTTTGGTGGTTTTTATTTTTTCATTAATATTATCTACCGTCGCTGATTCACTGACACACGTTGATTTCACAAAATAATTTATTTGAACTACTATTTTTCGGTGCGAAATCCATGGCATTTCAAAATATTGCTAGTACTAACGAAAATTTGCCATTTAAAAATTATCTTAAAATTTACCAAAAAATATAAAAATGATAATTAAATTCACAATACAGCTTGTTTAGCCTAATTTCCAGATAAATAAAAGACCAGAAGTTGTCGAATCATCAGATTAAAACTTCTTTGTAGTAATTTATTCTTTTATTTTCTTAAAAGTTTCGACTAGGGAGCCAATATCCGGTGTAATAAATGAAGGAAGTACTGAAAGTATATGAAAACATAATGGTTTTTATGAAGAAAATAAATTACTTTAACCCAATCTAAAACTGTAATTTCGTTAATCTAAATGAAATATAAAATAAAAGGAAATCACAAAACATTATTTATGCAGAATTTTACAGAAATTATCAGAAAAAATTTAAATAAATGAATTAAATTAACTAAAGTAGGACACTTTAAGATCGATTCACAAATTCTATATCATTATGCCCAAATCTTCTGATCACATCGATATACACATATCACATATCCTCAGTACGCGACTGATATGGGCAAATATTAGCTAAAGTTGAAACTAATAGTTAAAATTAACATGGATACCTTTATTCATGAATGAAATATTGATAAATAAATATCATAGTCATGCCAATTTTGGCTATTAGTTTCACTGTAGCAAACGTTGGCCCATCTCTTTTTTTTTTTTTTTTTTTTGATTGATAGATTTATTTATTGATAGATATGACAATCTGCCACACAGTTGTGGGCAATAGGTATTAGTGATGAATGATCTCACACATACTAAAATAAAAAAAAATAAATAAATAAAATAAAATAAAAAATTAAAAAAAAAAAAAGTAAGAAAAAACAACTCTCTGAAAATATATACAAACAAAAGAATAAACAAGATGAACATAACCAAACTATTTGTATGAAAAATAAATAAATAAAATAACATAATGACCCATCTCTGTAACACGGTTTAGTTATCATATCTTAAATTGTATTTTTGACAGGGACAGTGTTGACGTTAGTTATTTTTACCTCGATAAAATCAAAAATACGAATTTTTATTTCTGTACTGGGTGAACTGTAAGGACAGTATTGGACATTTTGCCAACAGAATTACTGAAAAACAATTATCCGTTGAGCGAAAAGCGTATGCCGAAGCGGGATTTGAGCCTCAGCTACTAAGGTTCATACAAGTAAGCTCCTTTGCATATTTTAGTCTCGTGGAAAATGGGAATCTCAGGCCCATCAACTGGGAAAAATGTCCATTTTAGAAAGGTGCCCATTCCCTTTATTTCCTTTTTTTCCTCCTCGTTTTCCCTCCTTAAACTCCTTAGGGAAACGCCCCTATTGGGAAAGTGGGTCACCGCCTCGACCGCCAGATATTGAAATTAGTATCAGCGGAATTGTACCTTGCAGTTTTTGTAACAGCTTATCAACTGTTTCTGATAAAAACTTACAATTCGTAAGTGCGGGAAAATATAATTCTGCAAAGTCATATATAGTAATAAGTGCCTTATGATAATTACTGAACATGACAAATAGTCTAAAGTAAATTATATAAAATAGTTTAAAATCCTTTCTTATAGGGATAATATAATAATAATGATAAATAACTCCACAATAGTGAATAATTATTTAATAATAATGTTAAATTTTACTAAAATAAGAACTTGAAGATGTGTGTTAAATAATTTGAGCTAAAAGATTTATTATTTTAATATTATTATATTAACCAACAATACCTTACATAACGAACTTAATATGCCATTATATATCAGATCTTATTAAATCCAAATTTACCATATTCCTTAAAAATCCTAATCCCCTAGCACAATACCTCCAAGCATTACCCATCCCTACAATCTTCCCGAAGATTGAAACGGCAATGGCCCAGAAACCTATTGTAAATAATTATATAAAAGTTCTTGTAAAGGCCAGATTCTTCAATCAAGTCCTGTAGCTAGCGCCCTAAATCATCCACCATTGGCTTCCAACGCCAGTGACGCGGTTGATAGAGAAGCGTCGGAATCTTCCACAGCTCCTTTTTTTCTCCACAAGGGATGGGGAGGACAAGCTTGGCTAGGAGTGTCCCAAGCTGAATTTAAATATTGTGAATAGGAATGATTGTGTTCAAAATGTTATTCTACTTCAAGTTCAATTTTGTTTCATTTTTTATTTATTATTATTCTTATTTTGTTATCATTTAACTTATATATTTGTAAATATAGTGTGAATGTGTCCTATGATCCCTATTACTCATCTGTAAATATATGACAGAATATAACATTACATAACAAAATATAATTTTAAAAAATTATTTTTCAATAATATGAATACTCATTATTATATTACCATGGGCTAAATAAAATCATTAATGAATTGAAATCAGTAACAACTAGTTGTGTTCTAAATTATCTATATTTGTTTGTTAACATGATGAGATGAAAAACCTTTTCCTATATTTATATAATTGTATCCTACAATTGTAACAATTTTATATTATCTACAATTTTTTCTATATGTTATACGTATAAAATTAAAATCTTATAATCTATATTTATCTCATTTTGTCAATTATATACATTTCTATCATGAAATATTGTCAAGTATAAATATTACTTTATCACATTATTTAAATAATGTATTATTAATTATTCATGATGCATTCACTTATTCTTTTAGCATTAACCAATTTGCTATAATAGGCATTACCTATTTGGACATATCAATATGCCTATGTGCACGAATATAGGGTAAGCCTGAAATGTCGTACAAAAAATATAGAATCGTTTTGTGTTATAAATAGAAGTTTTTTCACCTCATCATGTATTATAACATATTAATAAAAAAAAAACTTTCTATGAAAGAAAATTCACTCTATATTTGAATGTCTCAAATCATTCTGATATAGTAAAGAATCCAAGACGAATCGTATGATGAGAATCATATCAACTTGCACGGTCAAATTTTAATAATTATGTATATATCTTTAAATAGGATTGTCATACATTTATCTATATGATACTTGTAAACATTACTTAATTTTTTTAATAGTATTTCATGGCTAAACATTATGGGAATATCTTATGTTTCCGGCAGATAGATGACTGTAATAATCACCTGAGTTAATGGTTTAGTTCCTAGACCTTTTAGTGTAATGCCTGTCCCAGTATGTTTGGGCTCTCTTACAAACAATAATCTACTGTGGATCTGTGTATTTTACATTGAAAATAAATGTTATTGTTTAACAGATTAAAGACATGGTTTTATGCTGTAGGAGCTAAATAAAAATAACTTGTTAGGAATCAGTACGGGTTAGAACATAGCATAAAAAAATAAAAAACAAGTTATTTGTAATAATAATATTAACTGAATTCCTTTTCGAAAAAAAAACAACATTAATAGCGGACCAAAACAGAGCAATAAATAAAATCCGAGAAACGATCTTTGATAACATTATATTTTTATTTTCATGGGGAAATGTAAAGTTGTTTTAAACTATTATAAATAATAATAAATTTACAGAAAGTGATGAAATTGTAATACATCATTAAAAAAGAAAAATAATTTAAAATCTGACTTTAAACAATATTTATAACAATAAATCATAAAAGTTTATAAGAAACGATCATGAAATTTACTAAGATCCAACTAATAGCTATTTTTCTATTCCTAATATAAGAACCCCTCCCACCCTACCAACACACCGAGACTATAAATCACCCTTGTGAAGTGAGCAGATTTAATTTAGACCGATCGTGGAACTAAACAATATTGAGCTGTCAGGAGCACTCCTCTTTTTAAAACAGTCTTGCGAAAGGTTGTAAGAAAATATTTTCTTGATAATATTCTAATGGTTTTTTCATATTCAATTACCGATCAAACGAATTTAAATTTCAATCATCTACGTAAAACACATTGATTAAGTGATATAGTAAAGTGTTCAATGGCCAATTAGATGAATCTTATATATTTAAATAATAAAAAAAAATATACGAGTCTTTTTTCTTAATATTTTGAGAGGGACTGGAATATAGCAACATGATAAATTATCATTGATATCGAAAAGCGAGAAAAGTGACAGTCAAAATAACAAGTACTTTCAGTAGCACATGTCACATCTCCTTGACCTTGGAGTCACATCAACTGCGTTCCTATTTCTCCCGTGAATATCTTTGTCAGATCAAGTACTGATAATAAATAGCAAAAACATTTCACTCTGACAGCTAGCTTCTGCCTCAAAGTATCTCAAGTTTATTTATCTTATATTCACTCAAATGTATTTCGAAAAATAAAATTACAAATAAAAAATCATTAAATCTTTTTCTGTCAAGGTAATTTTATTATTTTTTTTTAAATGCGAACACACCGCAAAAATACAATTAAAAATAAAAAAAAAACAAGAT
This sequence comes from Halyomorpha halys, assembly GCF_000696795.3. Classification (NCBI taxonomy): domain Eukaryota; kingdom Metazoa; phylum Arthropoda; class Insecta; order Hemiptera; family Pentatomidae; genus Halyomorpha; species Halyomorpha halys. The sequence goes on along the minus strand of NW_027108368.1, from coordinate 67,028 downwards.
TTTTAGGAGCAATATTGGAAGCATTACAAAATCAGCGTATCCAGTGTTATGTTTCCATGTATCCGAGAGGCATGGAAAGAGGATAAAACATGATTGCCATAAATTACCTAATTAACTTTAATTTATTCAGCAGTGCATTAATTTGTTGGAAAAGATTGAGTTCAGTGTTAGGTTCAAGTGATTAGAAATCATAATATGTTAATTTAAAGTAATTAAGGTAGATTGGCTTTAAATTACCAAAGATGAAAGCTTTCACAAAGAAAACAAATTTAATAGAAATCACCATTAATGCATTCCCCTAAATACACATTTATCCCACCTTTCCATATTTGTAAGGCTAAGATTAATGTTTGAGTAAATTATATATTTTTTTATTATAAAGTTCAGTATTTCAACTTTGTTCACAAACATTTAATTCTACCACAAGCCTTAGCCTTAGAGAGTTTCAAACCGAATAATGATGAATTTGTTGAGATTGGAACCCGTGGACCGACTGCACCCGTTGCGACCATGTGGGGAGGAAGTATAGGTTTGGAGCATGCACTGTGTCCCTCAGGGAGCCGGGAAATATGATGACGACGGCCCTTGAAGAAACACCAGATTTGGAAATCCTACAACTGTTCGCGCAGGGGCTACCCTGTTGGAGTCCTCTATTACCTAGGTATTTATATGAAATTTCAACCATCATCTTCTAAATAATTTGCATTATATTCCTCACTAAAAATATTTATTTATTGATTATTATTATTTTTTATTTGCAATTATGAGATTTTCATTTTTTAATTATAATTTATTTTTCATTCCGTCCATTCCTTCCCCCTAAACATTTCTCTTTAATTCGTTCCTACACCTCCGATAGAACATTTAAAGTAAATCATAACTTAGCCTGCTCTTTTCTCAGTCCACCGGTGTTTCTCAAGATAATATCCTAGGTCCTATTTTGTATACAGCTGATATCCCAACCCACCCTAACTCAGTCCTAACAACATACGCTGATGAAACATGTGTACTGACTGTAAACAGTGACCCTATTATTGCATCACAAACTCTGTAGTCACATCCATTGAAGAATGGTGTCACAACTGAAGGATCAAAATAAATCCTAACAAATCCCATCAGATCACCTTTACTCACCGCACAAACTTCTACTTTCCTGCCTTACAGTATCTTTTTCTAATAACTAACGCCTCTTGAACAGATTCGCTACTTGGGATCCCCATGCTAGACTGAAACTGCTTATAGATTTCGATTACTACAACATCTACATAACAAACGCTCTAAACTTCCCAAAAACTGAAAAAACTCTTATCCAATATGATAACCAGACCAATTTGTACGTACGGAATTGATTTTGGGAATTCACCAATCATTAAATTTCTTCCGTATCCAGTGCTTACAATCCAAAATTCTCGATGCTCCTCATTACGACACAAATAAACTCATTCATTCCTTCCAAAATCCTTATCCATCCAAACCAATTAGTTCTTAATCTCTCATCCTTAACGTTCCCTGATAATCCTCAGAAGTGTCTGAAAAGAAGATGACCACGGATCTTCTAATTTAAACCAATGACTGAAGTACTACTATTGGGTGGTTCTTTCCTTAGATTATCATGTGTTTTGAAACATTTATCACATTTACTATATTCTATACAGTAGGTAATTGTTTTTGACACAATTTATATAACAGGAAAATTACGTTGCTGAAAAATAGTGGTATAGAAAAAAGAACAAATCATCAAAAAATAGTTTAATTAATTTTGCAATCCTTTTTTTCCAGGATCGTCCGACATAATCGAGACGTTCGAAATCGGAGCAATGAGATGATGCTGGCATTCTGTAAGGTTCCATGTGCTGATGATATATTCGAGGTCAGAACTGTTTTGGGAAAATTATTGGAAAGGGTCAACAATTCGGCAGGTAGTATCCTGTTTCTCATGAACCTGAATACTATTATAATGTCCTATATAGACCTTAGGTTTGCCACCATAGTTCTTGCAAAATTATTTCAGAAATGTTGAGACACATCACTTTGGTTTAGTGATATTTTAAATTAAAAAATCACGTCCAAACGTCACATTTTTATCAAATTAAACGTACCCACTTTATGACCCAAGCCCACAGAGCTGACTCACGGATAAAGTGAATTAGAAATTTTTTTCTGCCAAAGCCGAATTAGAGGACGGGTCCTTGGAGTTAGTATCCAGTACCTTAGCATTGAGCTACTCACACTAATTTCACCATGTTTCACATTAACTTGTATAATAATTATACTCAATACTATAAAATAGAATTTTATTTATAACTATCTTTCACATTAAGTGGTACATCTTGATGTACTTCATTTATATCATTTATATCTTGATATAAATAAACAAATGTATAAACATATTATTAAAAATTGTGAACTCAATCGACAATGCATATATATTTCTAAGAACGCAATCCCCTTTAACTGACACCTTCTCAGCAAAAAAGTGGATGATATTTTTATCTGCAAGAGCCAAGGAGTAGAAACGCCTAGTTGGAGAGGAAGTAGCGGTAAATAGAGAGGTGTGGCGGAAAGACATCCTTAACCCGGGAGATTGGCTGTCCCAAATAGAGCCTTATGTAAAATATATGTACATTTTTAGCGGTCTCTCGGCTCAGGGCCACTTTATAACCAGCTCTGCCGTGGGAGGTCCTAGTATGAGAATTAGCTTGGTGTGTATTCCTCAGAGCCAAAGCAATTATTTTTAACAGGTAGATCCCGCTTCAAGTCACTTCGTTAACCAATTACTATAAGGAACCGTTATATGTAATAGAAAAACTAGTACAATCATTTTATTTTTTTAACCATGCAAAAAAAAATTAAAAATTAATTTAAAAGAAAATTAAAGCTATTAAATTAATCGTTATAAAACCATTATTTAAATCATTAACCAAGCATCATAATTTGAACATATTATGTTCGATATTATTTTGAAATACTCATTTATTGTTTTTTTTTGGTTATTTATAATCAGCAATAAAACAAATAAAGCAAATTGTATAGAACTGTAAATGTACTGCTTAATAAAGCAAAACAATGAAGAGGGGGACTCAGTAACCCAAAATAACCAAGAAGAGAATAAATATATGAATTAAAAATATTGTATTTTTATTTATTTATAGGAATATAAATTTTATTTATATTTAATATTATTTTATTATTATTTATAGGAAGATAGGCGGTCAATAAAGGTACCAAAATAGTAAAAGAAAACTATATTATTAACAAACGTTTTGCCCAAAACGATTGGCTCCTCAGTACCCTAATCTGACAGCCCTGCAAAGTGGCTGGAAACGTTGTTTTACGATAAATAGCTTTCTTTTTACTATTTTGATACATTTATTGACCGCCACCCGGACTTTAGTTTACAAGTATTTATTTTCCATAAAAATAGGAAAAAAAATAATAGGAAATAAAAAAAAAATAGGAAAATAAATAGTTGTAAAATATTTTTGTTTCTCCTTTGACCGCAACCCTGACCATCTTCTTATATATCAATTTTTACGGTCAACTATATATACATATAAAACCAATTATAATTTTTAAATAAATATAAAAAATTATATAATATAAAAAGGGTTGGTTATATGATGAAACAAACCAATAAATTAAACAAAAGAAAGTGTTCAATAGCCCAAAGCGTACATGAATTAAATAATTGCTTTCTCTGAAAGAGTCTCATCCGACATGAGAGAAAAATACATGTCTAAATAAGAAATAAATTTATGAATAAAATATTTTAACGAATCCCTTTCCTTGTTTACTTTGTACATTTACCTTCAGTTCTTAATAAGAACGATATCCATTTTGTATTTTAATAAGGAAAATGAGTAAAGTGTTTCATCCGGTAGAGGTTCCTGGAAAAGACATGAAATTACGCTTGGAGTGAAAATTTCATAAATTTAAGTAACCGAGATTAATTTAAAAATTAAATAGGTTTCCCGGAGACGCCGATTCAAACAGTGATTAAAGAAAACCAGAAAATGCTAAATGAAATTAAAAGTACTTCCACAATCGAATTGAAATTGTTGCTACTCTGCTTTCTTAGTGACTCAAATTAATTTTTTTTTTACTTGTATTCCTAAAATAGATCTGTAGGTTATGATTTTTTTGTTTTCACTTTATTACAAAGTAGCACAAATTTATGGTAAAATCGGTGGAAGGAGTTGAAAAGACCTGTGCTGCAACTCATGAATTGTCAGCTCAGTACTTTGTAAGGAAATAGCAAGTCGTATTATAACCGTAAACAACAGTTGTACAAGAAGGTAATTTGTCCATAACCATGCTCAACCGCCAGGTTTTCCCCGATTGGGGATACCCACTCTTTAGAGGCTGATTGTGTCCCAGAAGGGTTATGAATTCGCTTAATACAAAATTATAAAATACTAGGTTTTGTTTTGCGTCTCAATTAAACTAAATCAGTGATCTCTAGATATTTATAAAACAGGACTCGACTAAGTCGTTTCTGACCTAAGACAATTTCTATAGGCCAAAAGCCTTACGTAAGCAGTAAGAAGGACCACATTTAATGAACGTAAATAAAACAAGACTCTTCAGTTCCCCACTTCTTAAGTTAGCTCGTTTTTTGTTTTAAGTTACCATGAGGTATGAAGTTGGTTATCTTTCGATCACGTTAGGATATCATAATAATTATAACTAGTAATTTTATACGTTTTAACTTTTCAATAATGGTTTATGATTATAATTGATTTTTCTGTCAATCATAGTATAGAAGTAGACTTTGTTTTTAAGTTAACTTGGAATTGCTAGCGATGTTGTTCGAGCCATTACCCCAACAACCCTTCATTAATCACTGATCTTCCTTGCAAACCATCTCGTTGTCGATTTGTCGTTAAATTTTTTCAATATATTTGTTCCACTGTTCAACCTCTTGTTGTGTATAACTTACAGTAGGGAAGTTAGTGCAACAATTATTGGGGGCTGAGGAGACAAAATATAAAATATTCCGTCAATTTTGACAGGATATTCAAACTTTCTAGGGGTCTGGAGAGTATTATCTAAACTTCACTCTTTTAATAAATATTTTAAGATAATGTTTATAAACATTGATGATGATAGTAACCTCTTTGAATAATATTTTACCACAATTTTCGTTCGAAGTAGTTCTCAAATCTCAAAGGAAGGATTTTTGGGAACCTCCACCCTCCCCAGGATCCTTACAAATCACATGTATGCCTATAACTAGTGTGAATATAACATAATTTATTTAAAATTATCAATAAATATTATTTTGAATATATGAGGACATTGATTGTGTGACAAAGGAAAAAAAAGATTAAGATGGCCCTATAGAATAGGTATTTGTGAAAGGAGAATGCACACCAGAATATATAGACGGAAGCAGTATATTTGAATGGAACAAGGAAAAGTCTTTGGGTTTTCCACAGAGAAGGATTTAAGAAAAGAAAAAGGAAAACCCGAAAGGAGAAAGCTGGTCTTAAGTTGGTTCATGTCTTCCAAAAGTTAAAATATCATATCTAAATAAAGTCTTCATTGCACTAAACGGAACTTCCTTATTGATGAAGGGTATATGTTACAAATACTAAATTTTAAAAAAAGATGGTTTACTTCTTGTTTGTTGGAGTTGGTTATGTTCTGAAGTGTACATAGCGCCTTCTACATACCAGTATCTCAGTTATCAACAGAATTTTGAGGTTAGAGTACTTCATATTACGTAGATAGGCACCAAACATTTTCGTACACACTAAACATTCAAGAAATGTTACATAGCCCCTTCATCCTCTCCTTCAATTATAATGGACAAAATCAATAAAAAAAAACCAAAAAAAAAAACCCTGCACTGTTTGAAGGGTCTAATGCGTAGTGAGAGCGTACTGTTGTTATACACGGGTTATGCAAGGTAATCGCGCTCTACGCGTGATCATAATATGTCACTATCTACTTTCACGTTTTTCACACTACGTATGGAAGGATCAGTTTCCCACCTTACTATCACAAAGTACATAATATAAATAAATATGTCATACTATTCCTCTCTGCAAATAATAAAAGAATTAGCTGATTAATTCATAATTTGAAAAATCGAGAGTCCAAATTTAGGTACAAAGACGCACTTAGACCAAAAAATGGTGTAATAGCGTACAGGAATTTCAGCACTTTTGTCTTTAAATTGAGCGGTTTTTCTTAAAATAGAAAATGCAAGAGAATAAACCTCAGGTTTCATTCTGACCTTCATAAATGTCTTGAAATGCTCATAATTTTGCTCAGTTACGTAATTTTCCAGTAAAGTTAGGAGAATAAAAATAAGGATATAACGCAAAATATGTTTAATGAATAATTAAACTAAAATTTTTATCGAGAACTTTAATGAACTTGAAGAATTTTTTTATATTATATTAAACAAATTTTACCTACTTTAATAAGACTAGAAAATATGGCGGGATATGGTAAGCAATTGCCCCTCTGTTCATATCTGTTCTTAACATGAATACGAAAGGCTTAGAAGGAAAATAACCTTACACCATTTTGATTCCAAAATAATGCCATTATAAATATTTAATTCAAAAAATTTACTCTATATAGGGTCAACATACTTTAAACAAATTTAAAAAAAAAACTATTTTAATAACACTCAACTATATATGCTATCAAGATTAGGAGGAAAAAATAAACATACATTCGACTTTTCTGATAGAGAGTTGTTAAAAGGGGCCTAGTTCCTACCATTGTATTTCAACACTGTAAGATGATAATAGCAATTTTGAACAAATATAAACAATAACAATAACTTAACATACAATAACTATTTTTACATAACTATCTACCATTTGGTTTGAATTCAAACCAGCGTCCTGGAACTAGGTGTCAATGCCCTACCAACTGACCCATTATGTTTTAGTAATAAGTCGAAAAATTAAAAGAAAAATAATTAAAATATAATAAAAATGTTATCATTTTTACGTATGCATTTCGAAATAGATTATTTGATTTTAATTTCGCTACAACTCTCATTCCATAAAAGGAATCGTCAGTTCCAGTGATCCTTTTGAATCGAAATCAAACCGTGACGCGATGAAAAGTTTACTTAGGTGCGGAAATGGAAAATTGCTGAGGGGTTTTTCCGATATTGAGCGGTGGTTATGGTGGGACATCTGTAGGTAAACAATTTTGTGAGTGCTTACACGGGGGAGGGAAAGCACGGAGAGTTATCTTATTCACTCCCTCTGTTGAGGTAATGTAGAATTTATAATCTCACATTCTGAGTCAAAGCCTCTGTAAATAATTCATGTTTTACAGAATTATTTTAAACAAAAGGAAAACTGAGTAATTCACAATTTTTTTTTAGCCTCCTTACTACCGAAGCTAAGTAAGCTTTCTACTCATGCAGGAGATAAAAAAATAAATAAATGGAATTTGATCGGGGTGCGGTCAATTAAAACTCAAATAGTAAATTGGTGTACTATTTTATTATTATTACTATATTATTTTATTATTATTATTACTATATTATTTTAGTATTATTACTATATTATTATTATTTTATACCAATTTACTATTTGAGCTTTAATTGACCAAACCCGGACCAAATTCCATTTATTGATACACAGGGTCAATCAGCATTCTTCCAGTAAAAAAAATATATATATAATAATAAATATATTTTAAAAAAATAGAAACTTTTCACATACATTTACGTGTATAACATCAAGGAAAAAGTTCAATCCATGTGCCTGTTGTAGAATAAATGCTCCGGCATAACCAAATGAATAATAAATAAATAAAATAAATAAACAAAAGAATATTAATGAAATAATTAGTGATTTTGCGTGGTGGTACTCAAATTCGGAGAAAAGCTAGTTGAGGAATATTAGTATGAAACGTATATTACAATTTAAACTAATTATATCACTTACTTTCATCTCCATATGCGCGAATGAATTTTCCTCAAAAGGGCTCTTTTTAAAAAACATTTCATCTGATTTGGCTCACCATTGGTATAAAACAAGGTGTAAAAATGAGATCTATTATAAATTTTATCAAACTCCATCAATAATTATGGTCAAAATTAATTTCCAAAATACGATGATATTTCGAAACGTTTCGTCCTGTAGATTCTGTTTCCAAACGACCAATCGTTAATATTGAAATATAGCTAATTATGTACTAAAGGAGGCATATTAAGTTCTTTGATGGGCTGAAGGCTTGGGCTGACTCGTTGTTCAGAGAGATCCACCAAGACCTAGGAGGTGGCAATTGACTGCCGCCTAGGAGGAAGTCCTCGCGAAGGGAAAGACATAGGCCCTTCCCCGTTATATGTAATTCCCGAGCTATACCTCTACTGATGTAAAACCCGCCTTCGGCGGACCCATCCTGATGTCCTTGATATGCCACAACGGCAACAAAAAGACATTTATATTATTATATTCCTATGTGTAGAACCATTTAATATAATAAAATATGTTTTTGTTTGAACATTCGGGTGGGTATCTGAATCCTAGAAAGTTACAACTGATACCTGTCAACCCATAGGGTGCATAGGGCCTATAGACGTATAGAGTTCCCAGGAACCTTTCAGCGTCTAATGGAATAAAACCCCCATTCAGGCTCGTTGGCCACGAGAAAGTTACCTGCAGACAAGCTCACAGGGGAAGTCAATTATAGTTTATTACAACCACTCATTAGTTTTTAGGCAATCTGCTGCGGAAGTCAAGCTTCGAGAAGCTAATGAAAGAACCATAAAGTAAGCCCTCTGATTTCCAAAGGGAGAATGGCCTGACGGATCTACTAGAAGGTGGAAAAGGGACTTTGGCTTTGAGAGGAAAGAAGGGCATATAGAAGAATGGGATTGTCAGAGATTATAGATATCGAACATCTATGGACTTCAAGCTAGATGCCTAGAGAAGGAGGAAGATCGAGCTGGAGAATTAAGCAGGGCACTTCATCATATGACAGGACCCAGTGATGCATCCTCCTGACGCTCAAGTAAACTATTTGATCAGACTAGGAGGTATCTCAACCAACTTCTCTTCAGCCTATGCCGAGATTCGTCTGGAAAGTTATTTGTGGCTATCCGTCGTACATATTTATTAAAATGTCCATGTGAAACCGTTTGTCATATGAATATGGTTAGTTATAGCGCGAATGCTTAGGTGGGTGTGAATGGTCTCGTTTGAAACGTAGAATGGTGAGTTCGTTGCCATTATTAAAAATTGTGATTCAAAAGTCTGTATTTTGTGAATCTGTGTCTTATTAGCTGGTCCATAAATTTGGCAGGTGTGAGCCAATATGAGTTTCAGTAAATAATTGTATACGTTTAATTTCTGTCTCAGGTATGATTTACAACGTCTGTGTAGCATAAAATATAAAAGTAAGAAATTTAGAATTTTACGCTTTATCTTGACGTGTAGGCTCCATGTCAACCTTCTGTATTAAAATAGTCCAAAATAAGTTATAGTAGTCAAAACAAATATTTACTAACCATAGAAGGTCATGATGATGGGTAAATTAATATTTATTACTTCATTTATGATATTCCTTATATAAAGTTTGGATAGCATTAATGTATGGGCATAAAAAGCAGGTTTCCTATTTTATGTTACACATTTACATAGAAAATCAATTCTATTTCCCCCAAAGGATGAACATAATCGAAGTTCACCCTCGAAAAAGAATGTTCCCCCCGAGAAGATAATGCCCCCATCCTGGAAAACCCTGCCCTCTGAATCTGCCTAAAGAAACTGGTTCCGATTTAATGCGGGCCTACTTTTGTTCCCGCGCGCGGGAGATGATAGTCTGGAGGCGGGCATTGTTCCCGCGCCCGGGTGATTGTTCCCGCCGGCGCTCATTTGAATTTCAATCCTCCGGCAATAATTCCGGATGAGCACCGAATAAATTATTGCGCGGTAAATAAGTTTAAGTCTCGATCTGGACCCCTTCGCAATTATTTTTAACGACCTGCCCTAACCAAATTTCCTCCTAATATTATTTAACTTACCTCATCCCTCCCGCCCTTGTTAAATTTTGCCAAAATGAGGCCAAGTCGATTCCATCTCTTTAACTAGTCGCTATAAACTAAAAATGCAGATAATTTTTGCACCCAATGAAGCCATATTACTATCCAGTGTACTTGCTATATCTGATTCATATATTGTTTTAAAAGTGATGTGATAGATTGTTAGAAATTTAAAAGACGTTCTTGAATTAAACATTGGATTAAAATGTTAACAAAAGTTGTTGAGTAATAATACACTTGCATAATTTACACATTTAAATTATCTATAAAGCAAAACGAAAATCATCAAAATCATTTTCTTTTTTTCTGAATCTCAATCACAAACTTTTCCAATCGACTAAGAGAAAAGATATTAAACACCCCATCAAAGTATGGATTCCAACCTATCAAGATACATAGAATAAAAACACTTGTTTGTTCATCGTCCGTCGTACGTCGCACTGTGGCAGAAAACTCTTAATCCTTTAAACATAGTTGTGAAAGTTAATCATTTTTACTAAGTTATAAGCTTTCCAGAAAAATAGGTGGACTATTGGGAGTATGATAACGTCAGAGCTTTGCAGAGTTGGAAATTTATTTAAGTCTACAGCTCGAGTCTTGAATTTGCATGAATCCATATTTTCCTATTTTAATTGTTTCTACATTTCACTCCTTCTATAATGTCATTGGTGATTATCTCTAGAGGTACTATTGACTTCAATTTTAACTGAGAAAAATATTGCTTTATTGGTTTCAATATCCTTAATATTTAGTATTATTATTATTATTCTATGGGCAACAGAGGTTCTCGCGCGATGTATTTTCCAATACTAGGATGCAATGTTCCCAGTATTAGGAAATACACCCCGCGTTTCTTGGCGTGGTTTTTTTGCAGGGTGGGTTCGTCACTCCCATGCCTATTTGTTGTGAGTGCCACCCATTGGTTAACGGGCCTCAGAAATGCCCGGGGGGAGGTTATCAGTGAGTTTGCATTATTTCGTGCTTGAAAAAAGCCCGGCTGGGAACGGGATTCGATCTGACAACCTGTGGATTGGTAGACTGGCGCGTTACCACGCTGCTACCGCATCTGTCATGTGTGTTACTTATTTAAAGAATAAAATTGAAGTGACGTCTCCCTTTGGACATCATCCACTAGAAGTGTGCACAGATAGGAGGTAATTTTGACGCGCCATCAAATAGGTCATAAGGGCCTGACCCACGGTTGTCTAATGTCCCGCGATTCTCTACTTGTATGCCAAACTTGCGGAACAGGCTTACTGTTAAACACATTTTGACTAAGGGCCGAACGTATAACTCTCTCCAATCTTTATACAATATACCAACGAATCTCCATTCCATCTTGCAGATTAACAAACAAACCGTCGATAAACTTTTTGAGTTTCTCCATCATTCTAAGCTTTACCATAAACTTTAATCATATTTTACCATTGGTTCCCATCTTGCAAAAGTTTAACACTTCAATATAATCGTATTCATGAATCCGCACCCTTGCCCCCATTCAGTGTGTGGTCAAAGGTACAGCCTAAAAGTCCCAAATTAAGAATCGTTCCTTTGCCATTGCGGTAATTAAGGCAATAATAACCCATTTGTGGTTGGTGCCTTAAGATAATTGAATACAAAAAGAAATCATAATTTTCAGTTAATTTTACATAACACAGTCTGATTATTGTTTTTACTTAATTGAATATATATTTTTTTAGTCATCACATCAAGCTCCTAATATATTAAAATTTATAGAGAGTAAAATTGATTTGATGATTCTAAAAAAAAAAAAATAACAGTCTATGGAAAGAGACATTTAGACTAGGATTTTTTTTTAAAAATTAGAAATCATTACTTGAGCTTATTTATTCAAGGGATGTGCAAAGTTCGATGACTTATGAAACTAGATTCGAAGAGATCTAAATACAAAACGAGCTTTAGGTATGGTACAATATATGACAACGCTGACTACAAAATGAAAATTTTCGCCTTTTTGTTTTTTTTACCGGCTCTTGAATTATATTTTTTATGTACAATCGCTTATTCTTTGTTGTTTGTTTAAAGAATAAAATAATTTATTCAAACTTTAAATAATAATAATTTGCAGCGCCTTCCTAATTAATTTTCCAATTTGTACAACAAAATAAGATTTTTTTTTGGAAGGAGAGGAATCCTCTACACTTAATATTAGTATTATTATTATATGATTTAAAATAAAATATTATATTAAATGATATAATATTTTTTACGGATATATATGAAGTACATAGTTTTAGGTAAAATAGCAATTGGTAATATCTAATTTACAATTATATCTTCAAGTACTACTTAACAGTGTGATGTCTTCTTATTCCTTTGGGCCCTTGCTTCCTCAGGACTGTTTTCAACTCTGCAAGGCCCGCCACCATTGCCACCACTCCCAGGCCGGTTGACGGTTTACGCTCAGATCGGGAACCCGCTATCTCTGTCTTGTCCTGGCCACAATCTCTGCGATCTTCCGTACCGCTGGGGGATCGGTAGGAAGGCCAAGATAGCTCCTTGGATTGCAGAGTCCAAGTCACTAGGTATGTCCTATATGCTTTCTAATTGTTAAGAATACTGCAGAAATATTTACTCCGTCTAAAGATGGAAGAGGGAAAAAGAAGCTCTCTGATTCCAGGTCTCTAAAGCTTTAACTATGTTATTCACAATTTTATTAGCAAATAATACAATATCAAGAACTCTGTACATGTGGGTATTTTTCAGAATAAATCCTAATATTTGCTATGTATTGACAATACCAGCTTGAAAAAAAGTAAAATTAAATTTAATAGATATTCTTACCATTCATAACAGCAGGTTCGACTCACAGTTAAAAGGGGTTGGCTTTCATTTGGGGGCCTTAGGGGCGGCTCAATGGGTCAAAGGGCCACTACTTAACAATCAAAGGATGTACAAGGTACGTCAATAGGCCTGCAGCTGCATTGTGATCAGCCATAAAGACAAGCGGAAAAAAAGGAAAGTGCTTTGGACCGAGATCAAGGAATAGATACCTTAATTCTTCCATTATTAAAATTCTAGCCTACCCCCTAAAACAAGACCTGCCAATGAAATGGCTGGAAAGAAAGTAAAGGGAGAATAATAATTTCATCGAGGAGAAGAACGAGGAAACTATTCTTGGGAGGTGGTCGTAACAGGAAAGTAGAGCGGACATGTCCAGCTAGCCCAGGCCCAAGAGGAAACAGTTGAAAGACCAAAATGAACCCAGAGAGCCCCGAAAGACACCAAATAAGTAATATTCCTCAACTGTAATTTTGAATGGCAAAATAATTAGATTTTAGAATCAATAGAATAACAATGATATCCGGTATTCTGAATCCAATATCATATAAGTAAACTAAAATAATAATCAATATATTTCTTAAGCATTCTTTAATTATAAAGATATTTCATAAGTGAATAACTGTAAATGTAATCCAATGGTAATTCGCCTTGATTTTATTTTAAACAGCCTCCATGATATCTGATTAGCATGGGTTAGTACATTGGTGAACACACCATTGGAAAGGATATTCAATGAGTAATTATGCACAATTACATCTGGCAAACCATACCAAATGGGTCTGTGGTATCTAGTTCTTGATTTAAATACACAGGTGTCCCTAACCACCCAAATCCACTAGTTTCTAACCTTGCTTCCTCTTCCATCCCTGAAATAGAATAAAATCGTCTTAGCTTTGACCCAATTATCATTATTTTCGTCATGAAGCATAAGATCCTTTGTTTTTAACGATTGATTCATTGAGCTATTCAATGTTAAGAAAGATTTGATCAGAAAAAAATTTATAGTGAAAAACATTTTGTTATTTTTTCCAGTTAGTATATCCTTTTTGGATAGAGCTCTTCCATTGACTGTAACCAAATGTAAATATAGGAATTATTTTCTTCCTCCACTTATCATTAGAGTTATAATATACCAATCTGAATTAGGGAATACAAAATATATTTCTGTTTGTTTTTTTTTTTTGGTGTAGTATTTATATTAAAATCAATACTTGACTGTCCCTCGATTATATTAATAGGACGAGTAACAGTGAACGCGAAGCAGCAGCTGGTATTCAACTCGATCCAGCCAGACGATGAGAAGCTGTACAGTTGCTGGCAGGGCGAATCCTTGGCGGGGGTAGTTCGGCTCCTGGTCTTCGACGAGAGGAAGGTTCCTGTCAACCACCACCTCATCATCTTCGGCACTCTCCTCATCCTTGGCACATTCCTCTATGTCTTCGTCAGGATATACATGAATAGGAAGAGGGCGGCTAGTGTCTACTACTGAAGGGAGGAGTAGAGACTTTGTATTATCATATAATTGCATTATTAATATAATTTATATTATTTTTTTTATTATTGTATATTACATCACAATCTTAGAGTAAAGCACTGTATACTTTTGTTCGCTCTGAATCAAATACTTCAAATTAATAAATTTCTATATATTTCACAAATTTATGAGTTGAGTAGGTCAGAGGGTAACCATTGGACTTCTATAATAGTAGTGCTGCCGATGCATAACTGAACACAAAATATTGAGCCTCGATCTGATAAGATGACAGGAAGAAGGGTGCACAATAAAACTCTATAGATGACAGGAAGAAGGGTGCACAATAAAACTCTATAGATGACAGGAAGAAGGGTGCAC
>NW_027108368.1:22600-52232 GCF_000696795.3 Halyomorpha halys | reverse complement strand
ACAATAAAACTCTATAGATGACAGGAAGAAGGGTGCACAATAAAACTCTATAGATGACAGGAAGAAGGGTGCACAATAAAACTCTATAGATGACACTTCAGGTAGAGAGCAGTAATGAAGATAAATATTTGATTTCGCTTCGATTCGGTGAAAATGTCAGTTCATGATATTTCATTATTAATCAGGATAAACTGTAGGCATCAAATGATTTTACGTAAAATTTTTCTAATAACAATGCTCCTAATGTCATTTCGGAATATACTCACCTATATTACATCTTTCAGGATCAACAACTGTCCTATTTTCGCCCAATATAATAGGACTTCTGAGTTAAATCAAAGGATATTGGTGGATTCTAAGAAGATAATTTATACATCAGTTTCAAAAAGCTCCAGAACACAATTTTGTGAGTTTCTGAGACGTGTAATAATTCCTATTCATCCCCTCGCTCGCTTCATTTGCCCCCCCCCCTCCTTTGAATCAGGTAAATGTTCAGTAAAAATTTAGTCCAAATACTTTTTTTTAACCTGTAGAACTCCTTCAAATTTCCAATTCAGGAAGTTCATACATTGAGTTGTCATAAAAAAGTGCATTTTGTGGAGTGAAAACAATTTTCCCTATTGCCACCATTTTTTTTTGGCGTTTTCTCGCATCTCAACAGCGACTCCAAATCAAGGTAAAAACTTGAAACTTTGTATGTGAACTGAGTTGGAGATAACGAAATTCCATTTGGAGGTTTAAACTTTTTTCTTTCTCTACCACCATTTTTTCGGAATTTTGAGTACCTATACAACCCCTCTCTCACAAATTGGGTTAGTACGTTTTATATGAAGTGGGTTGGTGTTTGAGAAGTACCTTTCACCGATATAGACTGTTTTTTCACTCTCACTCTACGCAATTTATTTCAGGATTTATCAGTATTAGTGAAACAAGATCACTTTTCATCTCTTTTTCCAAACAAAAATTAGGGAAAAATAAATCCTCAGTGACGGAGCTGTGATTTCTACTCCATTTTTTTAGTTCATATTTCATCCTGACTAAATTTGTTCTTCATTCTCTTCCATCCCAAACCTCCAATAGCATGTTTGTTATTACAACATTAACCAATTATATTCTCAAAGCTGAAGATTTTATTCAAGCACTCTAACTTGTGTTATAGTAGAATATAATATAGTAGTAGTAAAGTATCAATGTCGTCAAATACAATTTTCTGTGATGTCAGTAAATCTATCCATTTTGAGTAAATTATGTTTTAAAATGTTTGGATCAATGTCTACTCTTTGTATATGTGGTATTAATCTTATTTTTAAAATATTTTATTCTACCATGTTTTGTCAGTTAATATCAGGTTAGAGAAAATAATAAAATGATAGAAACTGGAAAATTAATAAAATATAATAAAAAAATATATTTTGTTACTAAACATAAATGAGCAATAATTTCATTAGGGTGTTGGTTAGTCACAAATATTTATTATAAACGAAGCATACATTTTTTTTACTGTATATAATAATTAATCAACTAATTTTGAAATAAATTAATCAGTTACTTATTGAAGAAACAAAATTCACACCGGTTTATTTGATTTTCTGACTTCACAAATTAAGCGTTCATATTATCTCACATTTAAGCAATCTGTCACAATATTTATTTAAATACCTATATTACTTGTGAATTAATATTTTTTTAATACAGAGAGAGGGAGAAAAATGATTTCGAACAATCGCCAAAAGAGCAAATGCCAAAACAAAAACCACAGGACATGAGCCTTTTATAACTAGATCAGAGAGAAAGTTAATCAAACAGCAGTTAAAAAGTTGGGACGCATAAAGAATATTTATTTTGACCCTTTTTCATTTTTCATCCCGATCATTATTCTATACACATGGAAGATATGTAGGCTTAGCACAAATTTAAATATGATGGCTCTAGAGTATTGTATATATAATAATAATAATCCAAATTTATAACTATATTGTGTCAAATCGGATGTAAAAATAAAAAAATAAAATTCCATTTATTTATTTAACGTATTTTAAAAATTATTAAAGCTTAGAAATGATGTATTAAGCACCGGAACTGTACATTAAAATAATAGAAAATTTATGATAAAATTAAAATCATTTAATACAATAGAGAAAAAAAATAGATCAGATCCTTTAAAAATGATAATTTGGTTATAATAATGTTCCTATTGTGTATATAACATACATGTTCCTATTGTGTATATAACATACATGTTCCTATTGTGTATATAACATACCATAAATCACTCATCGGAATTTTCATAATATTGATATTTATACTTTCCTCGAAAGATTAATGTTCATTTTTAAATATTTATATCCCGATTTTTTATTTTTTATAATTCAAGATTAGATTAATATTGGACCCCCTTAAATCTTGTGTCCCTCATTGATTCTTTTGAGGTCACATTCAACCTCCTTACTATATCCCGAACACGGAACTCCTGACTTTGTTAATAAGATGGAATAAATTTCATGAGGTATCCTAAAATAAATTCAAATTCTAAATTGATGTTGTAACAGTGAAAACAGAGACTCGCATTTTCTGAAAGGCGCCAATCTCCCCTTTCTCAACTCAAATAAATCCGTGAAAAATCAAATTCCTTCAGATAATTCTTCATTTTCATCTCCAAAAGAAAGTCTTAATTCTAAAAACTTTCTATTATATAACTAATTATATTAGCTATAAAATTATAATTTGTACACAAACACAAATAGTCATTTAGCTTAAAGGGTGGGATGAGAATTATCTAGCTTAGAGTGAATTTGTTGAGTATAATCTCTAATATAGCTTATACGTTGTTTCACATTATTTGAAAAATCAATAAGTATAAACGTGTAAATAGTTCACACGTTTTGAGTTTAGTAAATTAAATCTACAATGAACCGGTAAGACAACGTGTCTTCTGATGCCGAAATCCATACAACTCAAATATTTATAATTTTTAATCTTTTCTTTTACTTAATTAATAGATTTTTTAGTTTATACATAGTTTATTATACCGTTTAAGTGATAATACATATAATTAAATGCATTATTAACGAATAAACCAGTGGAGACTGGTCAACTGTAGTTACGGAATTAATTTTAACAAGAATTAACGTAACGTATAGTATGCGTGATACGTTTTACAGAAGCTTATAAGAATATCCAAATGAATATCTCTAATTAAATATTTCGAAGATAAAAAAAAAAACTGCTGAAGTTAAAATAATTAATAATTTTAAGTAGCGATGCAAAGGTCAAGTTAGATTCTAACTAAAATCCTATTTTTTATTTTTTTAATTGATTCTAAATATTTTTACTTTTCTTTTATCGTAATTTTAGAATTTTTAAATTTAAGCATAATATTATTTACGATGTTATATTCAACAATCAAACATATGATTCTGTTAACCTATTTTCCTTAACTAATATGGAAATACAATTATATATCATAAAATATTGATAAAATAATTATGTGAAATTTCAAGCCTAAAGAAATATTGAATCAAATTTTATGTTACACGGCTTATCACTTTTAAACAGATACATTAAAGGTGTTTGTATTTTTTTTTTTTTTTTTTTGGAGATGAAACCAAATATAAAATCTATTTTCCGTATCTGAAATATAAACTTATTATTATATTATGCAAGTTCTAATTATTAAAAAAAAATAATAATATAACATTATACAAGTTCTTTTATTTCCCTAATTATAATGGTCATATTAGGTTTCAAGAAAAATGTAAAATTAATTTAAAATTTACTGACATTATTTACTAGTATGTCTAATATAGCGTCGTCAATCATTGCATTGCAAACAATTAGCTTTTTCAAAAATAAATACATTTTATTTTCATCATAATTGATCGTTTATTATAGTAAGATATCTTACTTAAAATATTAAACTATCAATTTGGGTAATTGGAACCTGTGTCAATAATGAATATTAGAATTTATTAGGTTCCACTGATAAAATATGGTTCTTAATATTGGCTAAAATATGTCTACTAAAATTTTCAGAACTCGGTAAAAAGGAAATATTATATATAATGAAAAACAATAAAAATAATCAATGTACAAGAAGATAAATTAAAAAAAAAAAGTAGATAATCACAAAAAATAAATAAAGACCATTAGCGTCACATA
Organism: Halyomorpha halys; assembly: GCF_000696795.3. Classification (NCBI taxonomy): domain Eukaryota; kingdom Metazoa; phylum Arthropoda; class Insecta; order Hemiptera; family Pentatomidae; genus Halyomorpha; species Halyomorpha halys. The sequence continues at coordinate 48,074 of NW_027108368.1, read as the reverse complement.
AACTAATTAATAACTAACCCAGCATCGTCTCAGAATTAAAAAGAATAAATTTATACTGATAAAGTGTAGAAATAGTATATCCTAGTTCGACAGTCTGATAATGAATAATTAAATAGAAATATAACTTGTAAAAGTTCACCATGAACTGAAGGCGTCTTCAGAATTCATGAAAACAAAACAAACAAACAAAAAAAAACCCAAAAATTTGAGATTTGTGCATACCCGAAAGTTGATAAAACATTTGAGAAATGTTAATAATATTTTTTAAAGAAGGAAATTTTACAATGAATGGACTTTAAATTTCCTTTGGCTATTTTCCAGTAAGAGCTCCAGATTCCAACTCCGCATGATCTGTTGCAATGAAGTCCTCCGAGCAGAGATATTCCCATGCTGATTCCCATTTGGGAAACCCATATTCCCACTGGATCCAAATGGTAGCCCCGCTTAGCCTACATACTACTCGGTGGGATTTGAAATTCTGATTAACATTCTTTCTTTGCTTTCCCAAAACGGAGGATTTTTTTTTTTTTTTCATTTCTTTAAATTTTAAAGTAAGACTTACAAAGAAAGCTTTAGCTAACTACAATTAGATATAACCGTTTCAATTAGTTCAAAGGATAAACTATATATAAATAGCATATTGGTTGCCAGGAAATTATATATTTTAACTTTCAATTCACAAAAATAACTTTTTTGTGAAAATTTTAATTATAGTAATATAATTAGGAATACATCGCGCGTTTCTTGACGTGATTTTTTCGCAGGGTGGGTTTGTCACTCCCACGCCTATTTTTTGCGAGTGCCACCCATTGACTAACGGGCCTCACATGCCATAGGGGGGAGGCTGTGAGTGAGGTTTGAATAATTTTATGTTTTTAAACATCTCGGAAGGAGCCGGGCCTGAACTCGCAACCTCAGGGTTGGTAGAAAGGCGCATTGCCACGTTTCTACTGCTGCTCCTTATTAATTATTTAATTATATAATTAATTATATTATAAGATTACTGAAAACTATTATTTTAATAAACTTCCTAAGAAAATACACAAAAATTAGAAAAATTTTGATCAGTTGCGTTTGAAAACATTTCTTAGTCCCTACTATGAAGAAGTCGTTTTGTAGAGAATAGGTACAGCTTCTAAGCCATTGACCAGTTAAAATTGCTAATTACATTACACTAATAAATCAAATTATAATCATGAATTCGATTCAGTCTACTTTTCATGAAAAAAAAATAGCTGAAGAGGTTTCTGTGAAAAATAATCTATAGTTACCAAAAAAAAGGCAAAGTTTCAAAAACGTTTCTGAAACAGAATCTCTGAGGTAATAAATTTTATTGAATAAATTTCACAAACAAAAAAATCAGATAAATAAAGACTTACACAGTCAGACAACACAGACAAGTTTATATACTTTATTTAAGGATTATATATAAAAAAAAAAATGAAGTTCCACTACCAGTTACCAACATTTAAAGGAGCAGTGGCCTACAACTTTGGTAACCCAACCCCAACGCGTAGACGATTCTATAGATATCAATTCTATTGACATTACTTCTATATTATTTTATTTTTCTCTTCGTCCTTTTTTAAATCAACTTTTGTTTTTCCCATTAGAGGGTAGTTGTTTGTTTCTCTAGGTCTATGAATGTTATTATTAACTTATATTTTCTCTCTTATCAAGAATTATTATTTTTATGTACGTATTTATTTTATCATAATGTTTAATTTATAACGTTGTATCTAGTTGAGGGTGTCTTTTTTACGAGTCTATACCCCCCTCCCTCATATTCAACTAAAAAAAAAAAACACCACACCGATCTGGTATTAAATAAAAAAAACTTTATTAGAGGATTACAAATGGAAAAGCGACAAAATGGTAAATTTTTCACCAGATTACTATTCTGGAATGAACAATGCAAACACCATGTAGTAGAAGTGATTAAAATTTTAATGCTTAATTTCCACAGCCTATAGAACACAGGATAGCTTTATTTCCAGCCCATTCCACTGCAATCCTTTCACTTTTTTCATTAATCTTAAATTTTCATGGCATATCACAATAAGACTGTGAATTACTATAAGTGTATATAATATTATATTTCAATATAAAATGAATAAATAACTTGTTTAATTTTTATAACTGTAACTTAGACTGAAAACTGCTGGTATATTCCAACTATTAAAACATTTACCAGACAAGCGGTCTAAACTTCCAATTCATTACAAAAGACTGATGCACATGACTATTATCTGGACATACGGAGTTGAGTTTTGGGGTTCCATTTAAGGATCGAATTCCTTTTGAATCCAATCAATAGGTGTTCAAAATCCTTCGTAAAATCCTTATTGATCCTTAGTTTGTCTCAAATCAAGTCATCCATCAGAATCTCAATGTTCCATATGTTGCCGATTTGGTACCAATCCTTCCATGATAAATTTTCCAACAACCCAAGCTCACTTGTTACTAATCTGGCTTCTCCTTCATTACCTAATAATCCTCTTTGGCGTCTGAAAAGAAGATGATCTCGAGAACATCTTTAGAAATGGCATTGGAGTTCTATCAATTGGTAGATTTTCCACATGTTTGTATCATGTCATATTATCACCGACAGCAAATTTACTGTATATATTTTTATACAGTTGTAAATAACAATAAATAAATTATAACAAAAAAATTATAAGCCCTCTGAAATGTCGTGGATTTTAATTATTAGGTAACTTATTCTTCAAATCCAATTGACCTATCACCTTCAAGTTGTTTTTCGATGTAGCTGGCAACACTGAATCTACCTAATGAAGGAATTTTCAAACAATGCAGTTGTACATTTGTGCCACGTTCTATTGTAGATCCATCAGATTGTTTCGTAATAATCAATAATTACAAAAATGTTCGTTATTGACAATTTATATTTGCCCATTTTTTAACACTAATTGAAATGTACACTTGTTAATCAATCAAACAAGATTAAAGTTATTTTAAAGAAATTTTTTTTTTAAAATTCACGTTTAAGCCAAAACTAGTTTTGATAAATGATTATCAGCACTTGCACAATAACATTCGATCCCATATCTTAATATTTATTCAAATAATGCTTTGTACAACATTATTAAAGTTTCTCTGTTAAGTAAAAATTGGAGGTAATAAATTTTATATGAGCATACTCCTAACCTCCTTAAAACAATAAAAATGTTTAAATATGTAATTTCAGTTTGGTGCGGTTATTAGTTCACTCACAAACAGATGCACTGTCACATACAAAACAGTGTGTGACACTCAGAGGACCTCTAATTTTTTTTTAATTACATTATGATACTTACACAAGAATTGTCAACACATCAAATGTTTGTTCAGAATGGTTAATTTGAAGTCGGTTGGTTATTTACTAGAAATAGCAAGTAATTAAGAGAAATTGTCACTATTAAAACATCTATAACTTTTGATTCTGCCTGACTTAATGGCCCATCTATGGTATAAAGGTCATAACACTTAACAGTTTTTGCAATAAAATACTCCACAGTAAGTTTATCTTGGTTTAATATCCCCTATAAACTTAAATACTCTTGATCCAGTCATGGCATAGAGTTGGAACAGATAGACCTATGAAGACATTATATTTAAAAATATATATTGTTTCTAGAATAAAAAAAAAAAATTACATTGATATCATAAATGTATTTAAAATGAAGATAATAAATGTTCATTGAATCCAACAACAGAATTCAATAAATATTCAAGCAAACATGAACGAGATTGTTATGACTTATGAGATCTCAAGAAAATAATTGTTAATATATTTAATTGTAATTTGTAAGTCATTTATTGATACGATAATTTAAAAAAAACACTAATAACTAATAATATAACTGAATAAAAATGTCGATCATAAAGTGCCTAGGATGTTTACGACTGCACTAGTAAACCAGATACAAACAAACCTATATTTTCTCTTGTGACCATATTCTCCTAATATATGGCCACATATTTCAACAATATGTGGACTCATGTGGATTTTTTTGGTAGAAGGGGATCTTATCTAGTCTAACTTTCAGAAGAAATCTTCCAATATGTTGCTGTAACTATTAGTTTTTGTCTGATTTATATAGCGTGAAAATAAAATTAGTGTTTTACTACGCGGTTAACTACCCCGGAGGCGTGTGGCCCGGTGTAATCTCTCTCTCTCTCTCTCTCTCTCTCCCCCTCTCTCTATATATATATATAATTTTTTTTTTTAATGTTTAGCCATCAGGGTCAATGACTCATTGCGGTCATCCTTTGGTATGACCCTTTGTCGGGTCCGACAAGCCCCCTTTCTCCCAGCTGGTTCCTCTCATACATATCATTTGATAGTATTGACACCTCGACTATCTTCCAATAGTGTTTTTTTGTTTGTTTTTTTATTTGTCCTATTTTACAAATTCATCATCCTTACAAATAACATCTGTAATGTTCCAAGATATTTATAGATTTTGAAATAATTAAAAATTAATAAACCAGAATTAGAAAGATTTCTATGAAGAACTGAAAATACTTTGAAAACATGATTATGAACTTCAACAAGTACCTATCTTCGCTAATAGTAGTCCACTTTAAGTGTTTGTTTTTTTTAAAGAGACTTTAATTGCCTTTCAAATGTCTAAAAACTAACACACGAACGGACCAATGGTCAATTTTTTTTTTCCCGGAGTCAAAAAAGATAAATCAGTTGAAAACTGTCCAAGGAAAATTTGCCGTAATTACAAATGCTCTTGTATCTAGGTTTCATCAGAAAAGTGAAATTATAAATACGACTTCATTACTTTTTTTTAAAGGAAATTTTAATAAATATACCTGATTTATTTTAATACCAAAGTAAAATATTCTTTTCTTCCCTATATTTTCACAAATATTTATGTTATGTACGAATAGTAAAGTAAAAGTTATTTTATTATGTTTAGTTAGTTAGTTATCAGATCTTAATTTAAAACAGTCTAATATCAATCTTCAATTTTTTTACAGAACAAAAATTTTCAAACCCAAAATAAACGAATATTGATAATTTTACCCCATACATGTATTTTAATATTTAACTTTTCAGATAAGGTGTGTTGAACTTCATTTACATCTCATAAAATATCATACATCGACCAATATACCAATTTTCCCTGTTCCGAGTACGGAGAGAGTGAGTTTCACGCAACTTAAGTATCCTCTTCCCGTTTTAAACAAATGTTTCAAAAGTGATATTAGATCATCGCAGAATTTGGGACGAGTTGAAGGCAATCCAAGGTATCCTTCACACCCTATACATATAACATACCTCCTTTATGTACGTACCAAATACCCACTACAATCTTTACAGAAGGGTATGAAAAAATGGGACGAGTTGGATTATCTTCTATTTTTTTATTCTCTTGAGAGATTCTGCCATGTCCAACATGGATCAATATACTTGCTAAAAGTGTCTGTTAAAGTAATGCTATCCTAGGGTGAAGAGGGTGCGTTTAACTCTTTTCTTTTTTTTTCGAGTTTAGCAATTTTTTAATGCTGGTCAATATAGGGGAGACATCACTAAATTTAAAAATAGATTAAACCAACATTACAAATATATTTAAAAGATTTAATACCAAGCGTTAACAAGATATAGTATATAAAATAATCATGAATTCAATTTTATTGTAGCAAATATTTTAAATAAGATTATTGCAAACATAAAAAATTAGAAAGTACATAAAATCCATTTATAAAAAATATGTATATAAAAGTAAAATATGCGATACAATTTAATAGAAAATTCTCTCTTGGTTTAGTGACATAAAACCGGTGATGAAACGGATGATTATCGTCTGAATAAATCCAAATGGAAGTGGCTCCAAAGAGTGACTCATCAGCATATGCATATTCTAAACAACAGCGTCATTTACATAGTCAATTATCGTGTTAATCCTGACTAATTAAGTTACTCAAACTCGGGAGTGGTGATTCCAGTGACGAGGGAAGAAATAATACCAGTCATCTGGATATTATCAGTGAGCCCCAATATAGATTACAGCAACGATAATTAGTTTTTGAAATTAATCGTCAATAAAACTTTTCAATATAGAAACTAGGAGAAAAATATTTGAAGGAAATCGCGTATGTTTTGGAAAAAAATTAGTATGGTGCAGCCAGGCAAAATAAATTCAAGCTAAAGATGAGAAATTAATACAAGTGTTTCTTAAGAGCTTTAGAAAATTGAAATCGGTCCATAACTTATATATGAAATTATATACAAATGAAATATGACATTAAATGCAATTGATATTAAAAGCTTATTTCTGAATAGATCCGACAAATATCACAATTATATTTTTCAGTAATGGACAAAAACATATTGGCCCTGTTTCACAATAAAGTACAACCTAACACTATAAGTATTGTAGTTTGAGCATGGTACAATTTCATTGACTTGTAAAATGCTGACCTATATTTTATAACTCCTATAATATCACTAATATCCATCCACATCTGTATTTATGCACTAATTTATCTTGAAACTGGGCCCTAAAAAAAGCTCTGGAAAACAGGGACTCAAATTTTGGATCTAAATAATTATCTCATATAAGCCACATTATACTGCACTACAGTATCAACTACCATGTTCGTAAACGATTTGGAATTATCATGACTGAGTGAGGAGGCTCAGAGCATTTCTAGCATCCGGACCAGGTTCAAATCAATATTCATATAATTCACTTATTATATTTTTTTCAGAGGAAGACAGACTATTTGAAGGGTAAATCCTTCGTGGGCATGCCCAGAAGCCGTACTATACTCCTCGGTACGTGGTGCCTTTATAAGGATTAAAGTAGGCAAGTACTTGGATGAAGTGGGTACAACTCCTAACCCTTCATTGTTTTGAGAGAATAAACCTAGCAGTTAAGCAATTTTCAATTAAAAGTACCTATCACAAAAAAAGTAGAGGGAAAAATAATATAAAAATCAATCTTCATTTTCATTTATAACGATAAATATTTTACATTATCTCGTTAATTTTATTTCCTACTGAATGAGTTGATAGGTTCGTGAGTTACATAGTTAAAGGCAAGTAGTAGTCCATTGCAGTCTTGTGCATTCTTTTGTTTCAACTTAATGGTCACAGTCAGAAGTTACTTGTATTTCTTACTTAATTTTCACTCAGGAAACTATTCAACTCACTGACAGTATTTTTTTATTTGTATATATTTCATATTCTTTTCTGAATTTTAAGTAGTTTACTTATTAATATTCATATTAATAGCTTAATATTTCAGTATTTTTCAAAACTTTTTAAAATTTATTTTTGCTTCATCAAAACATTGTTTTCCTTTTCAATTTTGTAAATTACAAAATATTTTAATTATCTGTAATTATGAACAGATTATTTTCCTTTTTTTAAATATTTTCTATATTTCTTAATTTCTATCTAAAAAGATATTTGTATATTATATTTTTTGTTAGTTATATTTTAAATAGAATTATTTAATTATATTTGTTTATTGTATTTTGATAGTTGGTTAAATAAATGGTATTATTTCTGTATATTTGAAACTTAAATTAGATGTCTTATATTTCTTTCTTTTGTACACAAAGATTTTTCAATTTTTTTTTTTTCATTTCTAATTTTAATTTTTTTTTTTGTATTTATTTTCTTGTACATTACATTTTGTTGTTTGAATTTATGGCAAAAAAATAAAATCAGTTATCATAGCTCTTGTTGATAAAACAAATTTTTTGGGTAATGATTTATTACTGAACTAGATATTAAATGGTTTTTTATAATAGAATAATCTATGATACTAATAATTTTGGAAATTAATTAATGATGTTTTATAATATACAAATCCGATTCATTTTGAGTACATAATTTGATGGCTTTTTAATATTTTCCCCATTGTTGAACAAGGCCCTGGAGGGTTGTCGAGGAACAGAACAATTTTCCATAATCCCTGTTTCGAGGACACTCCTCAAAGGCGGGAATCACAGTCATAATCACTTTAGAGAGATCATATTTTGTTAGTTATTTTACTAATGAGTTTTACTAATAACGAGTACGTTTTATTTGTCTATAGGCTATATATAAATTAATAAATAAAATTCGTTAATAATTAATAATACTTATTTTTATAAGTGAATGTTGTTCTCTGCTATCATATCCGCTTTGGTTTTGTCACTTGGTAGTAGACTAGTAGCAAGGAGCAGTTACTCCAAAAATTTCTCCTAATTAATATCGTGAAAACATAAATAAAATAAAAAAAATATATCATAGTTTTCTTAGCTAAACATTGGATGTTATAAAAATTTCTATATTTTTCTTCCGATATACCATTCATAAACCAAATTATATTATAAAATGTTAAAATTTTTCTTCCCATATACAATCAATGTATTAACTAGAGTAATTACATTTAGTAATAACACTCAAGCAAGGATATTACAGAATAAAATTTAAACTTTAATCAAGAATAAATCAAATCCTCACTAGCTACTGAGTTGTGCTCAATATAAGGAAGAGACACTCCGAAACCCGGCCTAATTATCCACAGTAGGCCCATTGTGTAACCTACGGAGAAAACGAGATGGCATTACCCGCTCGGAACAGGTGGTGTTTCTACTCTCCATTTACGTGAAATCCACAGGATCCAATTCTAAAAGTCCCATGTTATCCCTGAACAAGGTATTCTTTATATTAAATTCTAAGTATTCTATTTATTGAAAATAACATATCTGTTTTATAATTTTCTTTATCTCTTCATAGGATTCCGCTAATTTCATTTTCAATTTTTTGTTTATTGTGGTATGTTATTTACATTTTGTTAAATAAAGTATTTTAGAACACTTTTTTATTTTTCATAATATATTATTACTACAATGACGTTTATATTTCAACCAGTGTGAAGTTTATAGAGCATAATTACCATACAATCTTTCCAGCATGAATGCAATAATTTAGTAACATCAAGGACAACCCGTTCTTCCTTCCCATAAGCAGGTAAAGCCAAATAAACAAAAAGCTGAATGCAGCGTTTAGATTTCCTTTCACTTAATAAACTTAACATCGTTTACTAATTTTAATATAAAAAACATATAAAGCAATAAAACCGGAATATTAAAATTTAAAAAGAAATATAATAATGTGACAAAATTTGTAAGTAATAAAATATCTAAATCATTTCAAATCCAAATTTTAACACCGAACCAATAAAAATTATACGTGAATAGGGCAATAGGCAAACTTAATTTTTCAGAACCTACAATTTATATAAAACTTTTGAAACGGAAAAATTTTCTGATATTCCATCCTCTACCTGGATCACACTGGATAGGCACATCACCTTCTCCAGTCACGCCTGGGAGAGACTCAAACTCAAGGCCTGCAGGCTATACCACCTACTTAGGTCCCCACAACTCTCTCTTAGGCTGAAGTTGCAAATATAAAAGGCCATCATCAGACCTACAATGCTTTACGGTTATCACTGCTACGACACCTCTACAAAACCTGCAGAGCTACCGGAACTCCGTCCTCCGGCGGATTGTCCGAAGAACTTCATTGCAGAGGGCCAAAAACAGCAACATACACCAAGAACTCCAGCTTCCCTCTGTGCCAGAGTATATGTGCCAGGAGGCACATCAAATTCTTTTATGGGCTAAAGGCCTGTTTAAACCCGCTATTCAGGGCAATCGTCCCTCCATCAAGACCTGGGAGGCGGCAAAGCACGGTCCCCTTGGTTGACGTCCTCGCCAACGGAAGGACTTCTGGAGTCTGGAGTCATTCACACCATCACCATCAGTAAGTCATGCCACGATTGTAAACCTTTCTTAAAACGCCATGCGGCAAAACAAGAGTAATTTCATGTATGAATTATTAATATTGAGAAGGAATAAAAAATCTGATAATACCTCCTTAACTCGGGAGCATTTTGCTCATGTTGGGAAATAAACGTCTTGAAGCATGGACCCTATGGTTGAAAGCACCCTAAGATGAAAGAGATGTGGGTGGAGGAAGAAGAGATAAATGCTCACGGGACAGCTCTTGGGAGATAAAAAAGTACTACACTCCTGCCTGGTTAATAGGATAAACTCAAGAGGCCATGTAACTCCCTTTCCTGATTCCTGAACACTGTACTTACTACATACAACCGTATTGAATAATGATACCAAGTCAAAGAACACATTTCACCCTTTCATGTGCATATAAAAAAATTAAGACCAATTTTGTATTTATTACCAGATTTTTATATCATTTAACACCTTTAGCGAGATGTATGACATCAAAAGTTTCAACTCTCGAAAACTTTACAATCCGTAGGATGGTAAAAAGCATATTAATTTTTTTAAAGATCCAATGTACTTACAGGATTTTGATTTTTTAAAAATTATGTCAATTTTATTTTTGGAAAATTGTATCATTTCACAAAGCTTATAGATTAAACTCAAGAAAGTAGTCAATAAATCATGAACAAAAATAATACCCACAATAATTAGGATCAATAAAATTGTTTTTGAATAATGACAGAAAGTGAGTACTATCATCTCCATTATTAAATAATTCATAGAATCTGATCTAAATATTAATTAAAACATATACATTGTAGAAGGTTGATAAGAAATAATACTGGTAAATAAATGAAGTGAGATGTCACATTAGACTTTTTATTCTGAAAGTAAGAACAAGCACTGTCATATAGAAAAAAAAAAAGAAAGAAGGAGTTTCGCAAAACAAGGTCACATATATATGTAATATGGATTTAGAGGTTTCTTTCACTGTAGGAACAACTTAATATGTACACGACACTACATATAAAATAGCGTAACTAAAGTGACGAATAAGAGTTTAAAATTTCCTTTTTTTTTTTTTTTTACAGGATGACTACCGTAACTCTATCGCGAAGTATAACCGCACAAGGTTAAAAAAAATCTAGAAGTAATTCATTTATATATAATGTTATAACTTCTTCGAGACTGGTTATATTATTTACATAAAATAAGTTGTACGCAAATTAAGTCTAAGACATTCTTTATTATTACTTTTAATGTCCAACGTTTCGACCAACCTGACCATCCTTAGAGACAATCTTTAATATAATTTTACACCTCACATCCAACAATTAAAATCTTTTTTTCAGGCTATTCTGCCTAGGTCAATAAATATAGTCAGAATAACCTATTTTGTCTCTTACTCATTTAATTTTAAAACTTTTAATTACAGATTAACGTAACACTAATGATACAGTTAAGTTAATCTGTAAAATGAAGTTTTAAAATTGAATGGAAAAGTGAAAAAATATGGGATTGTCCTTGAGGATGGATAGGTTGGACGAAACGTTGTATAAAGAGTGTTTGAGACAATAATTTTATTTAAATAATAATTCATATTTTTAGGTTTAAGTTAAAGATCGAATTAGGAATATGAAATTTGAATACTAATATGTAAAACCAGTAAAATAAAATTCTTTCCTAAAAAACTCTTCAAGCAGCAAACTTGATACTGCTTCAGTATTGATTTCATAAAAGGAAACACAATACTGGCTTAGGATTTCTTTCAAGGAGCCATAGATAGCGGAATGGTCCCGTTAAAAGGAAAACAGAAAGTTCCTTTGAAGACGGAAACTGCACTGTCAGAAAATGTTGTACTAGGGCGTTTCTGCTTCGGCTAGGAGCGAAGGACTAGGGACACTTTGGTAAATGGACCATCTCCCAGGGGGTAACACTTGAGATAATTGAAATTTTATCGAAACTTCGAGAGAATGAAAGGGTTTCTTTGTTGTGATGCAAAGAGCTATTAATATATGTTTATTTAGTATGTAAAATATTAAATAACAAAAAAAAAATTAAAAATAATATTAGACTGCGTCTTATTAATCGAGGTAAACCTTTATTTCGCCGTTCATGACCACAGCCAGCAGCAAGAAGGTTTACTTATCATGAAGTTACCATGTAACCATCATATATAAATAATATGGTTTTATTTAATCAAAATACATTTCATTTGATTCAATAAGGTAGAGTAAGCTACCTTTATCTCTTCCACACTATTTCATATCATTCTTCAGTGATACCAAAGAATCGGTTCATTGTTGATACTGATAGCTCAAATTTAAACAAAAAATGGAGTCACATCTTTTAAAATTAATATATGATGTGTTTTCATATATATTTTTTTATTATGTTTTTATTGATGAGCAATAATAATATACTAAATTTTTTTTTAAACTTACTTTTCTAGTTCATAAGATTTGAATAAATATTTTTTCCGAGTTACTAAGCAATTAGATTTTTTTTAAAGTTCTAATTTTCTATTAATCCCTATTTTTTGTTGGTAAAAAATATTATAATATTGATTACAAAAAATATCTTTTAATTTTTCGTGTTGGTGACAGTGAGTCAGATTCTCTCTAATTATTATTTATTTATTTTTTTTAAGTAATTAATTAAATATTACAGGGCCCGATTTACGGAACTAGTGCTCTGGGTAGGTACTGAACATTATTAGCATGTTTAAATATTATCAGTTTTATATTTTTGCTTTTTTCTTTTCAATAAATTCTTGTTCCAGTTTGATGTATCTGTTATAACAGTCATTTTATATACATATATATAAGTTAAGTACTGGCGAAAGAAAAATGTCAAAAAAGAGAAGAAGGAATAAGATCTAACACGCTTGAACTGCTGTAAAATACTCGCTTTATTGTGTTCGGTACATCTCTTATATACATTCGATCAGCTGATCCCCTCAGTCAGCTGACATCGAAATAACAGCTGACTCAGACCGTAACTCCCCCCCCCTACCAGTTTACGGACAATCCTCGTAAACATAGAAAACAAAAACAATAAAAAAAAACTATTTACAATAAAAAAAAAAATCCTATATACACATCATCGAAAAAAAAAAAACTCACAAGTTCTCTTAAATAAACGCTAAATACATAATTTAAACCTAATAATAAAATTTTAAAAAAAATTCATACAATAAATGAACAAGTTAGAATGAAAAAGAAATTATTTACAAAAATCAATAACAATCTTAAAACAAAAAACAATAAATAGAATAATTAACAAAATTTTCTGTAATACAATCTAGTATGAGAACACTTCAGTTTTTATATTGTCATTGCCGGAAGTTTTAATTCTTCCATATGGACAGTTCTCCTCTTTTTAGGTTCTCTGATTCTTTCTATTTTAAAAATATTGTATTCCCTTATAATTATCACCCTGAATGGACCCTCGCATCGCTGTATCTCCTAACCCCTGATAGAACTCAACTTTCGTTCCAGTCCCTGGTTTGTTTATTATAGTTTGATTATGTTAATTTTCTTTATCCTTCTGTTTGTATATATTTTAAGAGAGATTATTTTTTTTCATTTATTTATTTATTTTTTTCATTCTTATTTTATTTTATTTTTATTTTATTATAGTACGAATGTTCTCATTCATCACTATTACCAATTGCCCACAATGGTGAGGCAGATTGTAATATCTATCAATAAAGTTATTAAAAAAAAAAAAAGAAGTATGTTATAAAAATAATGTTTAATGATAAGATTGTAATTAAAGATGTAAATTAATAGGTATCCTTGAGAATGACCAAAACCACTGAAACGTTGGTATCGTTAGAGAATAAATATGTTATAACTATAAAATTAATAACACAAGATCAAACGGTCATCATTTACAAATGTAAATAGTTCCATATAAAGAAAGCATAATTATTTTATTGAAGAATTCCTCATGGCTTGCAGGAAAAAACCTTGCGTCATAAAATCAAAAAAGAAAATCGGTAAGGGGAACAGAAGGCGAAACATATTCCTACACGAAGACAATGACCTGGAATAAAAACGGCACAGGGCAAACATCTGCCGAATATTGTAGACAGCAGATTCTCATTGGGTCCCCTTTCTTGTGCCTCACATATTTATTTTCTTTTATCATTCAGGTATATATATTTACAAAGTGCTATAAATAAAAAAAATATTTTTTCTTTTAATATATTAATACAATATATAAATTTTCATTAATATGACACCTGAAATCAGTTTAAAAAGTTAATAGTACATATATATAAAAGAGTATAGTACAATATTAAAGAGTGAAATCAATTTAGAAAATTTCAATAAAAGCTATTAGGTTTTATCAAAACCAAACATGAGTGCAACTGCTGTATTAAGTAATATATTTCACCCACTAAGTAATGTAAAAAGATCTTTAAAACTGTAGTCCAGAAGTAAAAGAGAATAAAACTCTGTAGTGCCCTAGAACTTATGTACCCTCCATCTCTAGATTAAAAACTGCTAAAAAATATTGCTAAACCTTGAAAACACGTGAACAAACACAAAAACATAAAATGTAGCTACAATGCCTTGATTGTGTGTTTGATGTTGTCTTATAATAATAATAAGTTTTAATTATAATTGCAGATATAATATAGCAGCTAATTTCAAATTTTATTAATTCAATTGATCATTTTGAATTTTAAAATTTTCAGTTGTATCTTTTTTATATTATAAATACAATAAAAAATCTCATTAAAATAAAACAAACCCGTAAATAGAAATATCATTTCGGCTTGGATTGGAGGATTCTCTCTCCCTCCCTCTCTCTGTATTTGAGTTTTTGTTTAGCTTGTTTTACACCGAATATTTATTTTAAATTATAAATTTTTAGCGAATAGGGTTTATTTATTCTATACTCAACATATAATTTTTGTCTTACTGGGGATGTTGGCTGTCACTTTATTCTACAAAAGAAAGAATCATATTTATAAAATAATATAGATGTTTTTAAATTTATAATGAGGTGTAGATAGTTGACCGTAGATTAATGATTGGAGAAGTTTGTCGGGGGGTGCGGTCAGCAACATAAATAAACAAAACCATATTTATTTATTTTATGCCGACGTTTCGACCTGAGTTTCAGGTCTTCATCAGGGCTATAGAACAAAAGAGATAACAACAACATTTAGAGTAAATGTTGTTGTTACTCTCAGGTCGAAACGTCGGCATAAAATAAATAAATATGGTTTTGTTTATTTATGTAGTTCTTTCCTGACCGCACACCCCCCCCCCCCCGACAAACTTCTCCAATTTTTAAATTTATGAGTTTTTATTCCTGAATTTTATAATTTAAGATACTTCAAACATTTTTAGCTTGTATCAAAGCATTGAAGTAATTTATAATATCATATACTTCTGAATGAATTTGTTTATTATGATACATAAAATATAGGTAATCTTTTTTTTCATCAATTATTTTAAGCCGTTTAGAAGCTGTAAACAATATCGCGGATATGAAAACGATAAATTAATTTATAAATAGAAATGTGGCAACCAATATATAATATTAGCCGATTTCTAAATAAAACAGTAATTTGTGGATTAATAGAAACTTATCTCAAAATATTGCTACAATTTCAATTATTCTGTATAAACTCATGTTATGTAGAAAGCTGGAACAAGAATGCTTCTCTCTGCTTTCTTTTTATTTCACTAAGAGCAGTTCTATTTTAAGAGCGGGCCGTTGCGGACAATATATGTGGCCTGCAGTGGGCAAACGACCCTCGGGCCAAACTTCTTAAACTCGCTCAACTTAAAAGCCTTCGCAAGGTGTTTTAGGAGAACATGGTAGTTAAGGACTTTTCACACGAAGGTTTCCCCCTGGCCCAGTTCTACTTTTCCATCGCTCCGATTGAACACAAAAGGAAACAGAATATATCTCAGCAGTGAACTGCCAAGCAATAATTTGCTACGATTCAAAACAACATTTCAAAGGATAAAAGAGCGGTTTGTTTCTCTTAAAGTAAGTAATTTAGTGGCTTTAAGTCTTTCCAAGTGTACAAGTTTTGTTTCCTTCATGTTTTAACTCTCCATAATAAATCACCTACTCGGAAATCTCATAGCAATCATGAAATAAATAAGAAATAACTAGAGCTATTCTTGGTATCATGTACTGATTTATCTTAATGAAGGGTATGAAAGAAAAATACATATATTGCTGGGTAACGTATTTAAACGTGCTGAACATCTGTTATTTATATGGTCTTGTGATCAGCAATCAACCTCCATGTTTATTCTCAAAAATGATTTTTTTTTTTTCAATCCCTCTAAAACAGAAAAGAAACAGGTAACTAGAGAATGCTTTACTGTGAAAAAGAAGAAATAAATCGTGTTCTGTATTACCTTTTACTACCTTTGGTATTTATAGATTACCTGTAATGTTTATTTATAACTTGTGAAATATCCAAACATCCACTCTAAATGGTACTATTTTTAAAATCCGGAGGTGACGGGCCTCCTCGTTTTGATTCGCATAGAAGATAGAGGAATAAAAACATTAATTATTAAAGACAATAGATGATGGTAAAATAATAAGAAAAAATGAGCGCAAGGAATCCACTTCATGGAGGCTAGGCGTTTTATGAGGGTTTCCAAGAGCGGTGGATTCATACAATGCAAATGAAAGTCCGCCAAAATTGAACTGTAATAAAATTACATTATAAAATTTACATAAATTATTATTTCGGTGGCTTTAATCCCTTCAGAGCGTGTATCAAAAAATGTCTAGTTTTCTAACGTTCAGAAATACGACATTTAGAAAAAAAAAAAACATGTTTTATATGCACCTTGTTAGTAATTAGCCCGTGTATGATGGATTTTAAAACACCGGATATATAAGCCGACGTCACATTACTATTACTACTATTCATTTTGGATAACAAAAATACAATTTTATGTAATTAAAAAAAAAACGTTTTTTGAACTGATTTTACTGAACTCTGGTGCGAAGGATTGTGTGATCGGTTACAAATTTGACAGCTTGCTGGATTCAAAACTAATTCATGTCTCCTTCTTCAGTTAAAATAATCATAGAAAAAAGAGGAAGCAAACAATCTAACCAAATTCTTAAATATTTTTGGTATTATAGTTACATTATTAACTAAGATAAGTATTATTAAAACCTGCCACTAATTTGGGCAATGTGTAATAATGCTTGAGCAAATTCATATAAAAAAAAAAAAAAAAGAGAAAATATAAAAATAAATAAATAAAATGAACATAATTGAACAATTTAAAATAAATTATATAAAATATTTACAATCTCGACCTGGGGATCCTCAATTCAATTTATTCAGCATTAAATTATCGATGTACATTTCCGTTTACAATTTTGGAAAATATTTCTTAATATATGCTGAATAGCTTGAATGGACACTAAATGTTAGTAATTGAATATAGCTAGATCACATGGTGGGAATAATGGAATAAATCCAGTTAAGTTCGGGAATGCTTCAAGATCAGGGATCCCCTGCTTCGTCCAATTTAGTCGAATCCCGGCTTAGCTCCAAGCCTAATAGCTTAGTGTATGGGCTATAGCTAATTCCAAGGATGTACTAATTACTAAGGACTAAAGGACGAAGGTCCTTTCTGGGTCAGTTGTAAACCATGCTAGTAGATTTACAATCTGATCTAAAAACACAGCTCGGAAATATTGATGTACCTTAAACGTAGGTAGTTACTTTGAAGCCGAATTCGTCGAATAAGTATGGAATCGAATGACATTACAAGCTGTTATAGTTACACCTACTCCTCAAATCAGAAATATCAAGTAAATGTGAAAACAGTAAAAGTTTGATAAATAAGGATGTATAGAATTCTTATTTTTACTTTTAATTGTAAAATATATATATATTTTTTATTTTTACCATAGGAATTGCTTGAACTATTCGAACATCAAACCGTGCTTCAATTACTGAAACTTATTAGCATGTTAATTAATCGATAAAAACATGCCCGGGGGCCTGTTCTACAAACCCGCTTACTCAATGACTTGCTAAAATACTTTTTAGAAACGAGAAGATTATTAAAATCCAAATTATTAATAACATTACTTTTTCTATGCAAATCTAAACAAAACATAGTAAAAGTTAAAACTATTTTTTTTTTAAATGATTAATAAAAATAATTATTTAAATTGTATACTAAATTAAAATTTAACTGGTTGCCGATACAACGTAAAGATTTGTAGTTAAAAAAAAGTTTTGATATTTCGTTACAATCTAAAAATCAATTTTACAATAATTCAGTTCAGAAGATTTAGAAACTTATCTACCAGAAATACCCTTAAAATATTTTAAAAACATTTTTAAAACTGATTTCCAAGTAGATACAAAAATTATTTTAAAAACTAATTTTAAAGTAGATACAACTAACATTTTTAAAACTAATTTCTAAGTAATCCACGTCAGATTTCGATTAAAAAGTTCTTTTATACTTTGAATCTGACACTGAGGAATTATACATGCTAAAAGATAAGTACTACAATCTTACAAGTACTACAATGATATATTACAGTTTTTTAGTAAATAAGAAACAATAAAAAAGTATTTCTGAATCATTTAATTATCTCTGAAGAGAAAAAAAAAATTATTTGGATTAATATCGTTTTTTTTGTTTTGTTATTGAGATTTTCACAAATGGCCAAAATATATTTTTAGCCAACATTTTGAAGCGAATCGTGGACGGTAATGTTGAGTTCAAAATATCATTCAAAGATGATTGTTAATAAAAAAAAGAATCTAAAAAAGTAGTCCCGGAGAAAAGCAGCGAATAAGCTGATTTTTAAACCTGAAATTTACCTTTTTTTCAATGGCAAATCCTCATATTTTGCTGAGGACTAATATTTTTTTGGTTGATTACTAACTTAATTAAGAAATATGTTGATAATTATAACAAACACCAGTACAAAGTTCACAATTCATATCCAAATAAACTACTAGAGTTCTTCTAAAGTAGGCTTAATTTTTACTCTAAAATCTTAGCTATTTTTAGAACAATTTTTAAGTGAACCACGATTAATTATGATGTAAGCTTTACGTAAAACCTTTAAATTATTTGGAGCAGTATTTCCCAAACTTTTTTGTCCTACCACCCTCTTTCCAAGAAAAAATTACTTAGCATCCACTGGAAATTTCTTCTTTTTTTTTTTAAATTGTAATTGCAATTAATGGAAATATATACATATTAGTGATCCTACCTTTTTCGTAAAATATAGCACATAAAGGTGTAAATTCGAAACATTGAACTTTGAAATTATGAGACTATATATTAAGCTCAGAATAGAATAGAAAATAAAAAAAAGTTAAAACATTCGAAATCATCTTAAGGAGAAGGATGAACCGGGTGTGCTGCTACTAATTTAGTAATCATCGGCTCAATTTTCGGCAGAAGTAATATTGTTGACCGTTACAACTTATAGTTATTCATCCCCCCCCAAATGCATCTGTGGTCATCTCCGCCCCTTCCTCCTTAATCGCTGCAGCGCCCACTTTGGGGATCACTGGTTTAGATAAAATGTGGTCATTCCAAAGAGAGAGCTATGTAACATATTTTTCTTATTATTTGTAGTTGTTGAGAAAATCAAGCCATGATCTTATAATAAGATAAAGACTGAAGTAGAGGCCTAAAAAAATTCAAAATCTAAAAAAGAAAGTTATATTTTATTATTATAAAAAAAAAGACCCTACCTAATCAAAAAAATTCAATTAAAGAACGCAAAAAAGGGTTTAAAATATTTATAAATTTCCAAGTATATTTGGAACATCGTTCAAAAAATATATAAAACACATAAATTAATTGAATGGAGAAAAAGTGATTGTATTAGTTTATAATGATTTGTAAATAAAATTTATATTAAAATAGTAGGAATAAAGCACAATCATCAATTTGAGCTCGGTGCTCTCAATACGCCAAAAACATAAGAATAAATCCATTTCAATTCGCCTTACTCCATAGTTCATACCAGTAATTTTTTAGCAATAAATTTAAATAAGTGCTCAAGGTTAAAAAAAAAAAAGAAAACGATTTTTAAGAAAATAGTTCTTAGCAGACATAAAAGGAAAAACACTTAACTCCTTATAGCTTTCGAGATTTATTTATTTATAATAACTATAATATTTAATAAGTTAATTATGATTGTGGCGGGGGTGTTACTTGCTAGCAACTTTGAGTTAGTGCATAGTTTGTGAGGAGCGCCCTAATTGGTTGGTGGTCATTTTGACGAACTTTACGTTCAAAGCTTTGACTTGGATTCAAATATTTGGAAACCGACAAACATAAATTTGTTTTTCATCTCTCAGATCCAGGTAGAGAAACTAACTTCAATCACTTCACAATTCTACCAACTATACAACTCATCAACATTTTTTTTATTCTGTTGGTAACTTTGTGATTTGTAACAGATAATGACCAAAAACTAAATAATTACATATTCCAATTATAACGACATTAATTCGAACATTTTTAAATTTTTTAACAATAAAATAAATATGTTGATAAAATTATTAATAAGACATATATTAAAATTACAAGTGAAGCATGTAAAAGTTTAAGTAAGTAAAATGAGGTGGCAGAGTGGTAATCCTGTAGGTTTTAGCGTCCACCCAGCCTCACATATAGAGGGTACCTTTAATAAAGGAAAAATCTGGTGGTTGGTGGTTCAAGCGTGAACTTGAAAAATAATCACCTTCTTGTGCAACCGCTGTTCTAAAAACAGTACTTCCTGTCAAAGTAATGGAACTGTAAACCTTTACGGGTTGTAGAGATTCACATTACTAAGTTGGACCAGGGTGAATTTGTCAGTAAGGCGCAGTGCTATCAACTCCAAGGACCCGGTTCAAATCCGGCTTTATCAGAAAATTATTTATTTTCTAAGTCAACAATTTGGTTTAAGGAACCCTCCGTGGCCCACTCAACCTCATAAAGTGTGTAATGCTAAAGCGTAATCATAAACAAATCAACGCCTTGTAAAACCTTTGTACAAGAAATTAATAAAGTATTGATGGAGTAATCAATTCTTGTGACTTTGTGACTGAATTATTTACCTTATGAGATCAGAATCAACCAAATCTGGTTACTGTTATTTATCATTTGCCAGCTGTGTCATTATACTTTTTTATTGCAATTATGATGTGATCTATTAAAATATAATTAAAATTATAGGCGATTTAATATCATAGGCGACAGTGCTAATGCGATAATTATGTGTAAATTTATTTTTTATAACCCCACATAAAAACGTATTTTATTGTTTGAATAAATAAAATATTGTCCATTTTAGTCCCAAAATATTTTTATTCCATTTATAAGTCCGAAGTTTCGGCCATCCTCAGGGAAAATCTATTACAAACAGTTTTTTTTACACATATGATCTTCAACAATTCCAAACAAATTACAATATCATTTATATAATATAATTTATCTTACCTTAATACAATTTTGGAACGAAATCATTTAAGACACAACTTCATGCAGGCAATATATAAATATTAACCAGTATAATGATAGTGTTAAGATTGTAAATAATATATTTTATGTTAAAGTACAATTACTTTATTTTTTATAGTGTGAGGCAACTATCGTGCGATATCAGTGAAAGGCTATTGGCTGGTTGTATATTTTACTATTGAAGGTTGCAAATGCCTTCGATTAAAAAAGGTAATACATGAGAAAACAATTGTCTATTGATACTATATAGGTTTAAACTGATATAATCAGTTCTGTGCCTGTCGAAATAATTGTATAATATTATTAATATAAACTCAAAAGCAAAAACACGTTTCAAGTGTGATTGGAACAAGGTTTGATCCTCACCTCAGTTAAAATTTATTTCGTGACTTGGACAAAACGATTAATTCCGTTAGTTCTCCTCCTTCATAACTATAAACAAAATTATTGGTGAGAACGCATGTATAACGCAGGAATGATTTCATGAATTTAAATTTAACTTTAATGTCTAACATGCCACGACATGAAAACGAGCAACTATTTACTCATTGCTAATGGTTCGTTACATTTATAAATCGGTTATAAAATAAAAGTAAATAATAGAAATACATCGATAACATGAAGTGGCTTCTTCTGTGTTAACTAAATACATATTCAAAGGCTTTGTATAACAAATGGTTACAATGTAGCGGCTGTTTTTTTACTATAACTGTGTTGAGATCAAATCTGTTATATTGAAAGAATAAAAAATGTGGTAGGATACACGTTATTTTGATGGCTCTTCGCCTCTGTAAGAGTCGATAGAACAATCTTTAGTAAATGATTTCTGACTTTTATTTTAGTTTTCTGGATTATTCTGCATCTAGTAATAAGTAACTGGAACTTTCATGGCTTATGAACTCGTTATGAATCTTTAATACCGTATTATTCGCTATTTGAAGGTTTTTAAAAGAAAATCTTATCAATATAATACATTCAAGGGCAATAAATATAAAATAATACCAAATTTACATATTAAATACAAATTTAAAAGTGAATTAAAAATAATAAATAAATACAAACTGAAATGGATGATAATAATAATAAAATATTATACATACAAATCGTGAGTAAACATAGGTGGATAAATTAATTTAAAAAATAAGCAAACTACTAAGGTAAAGAATTTAAATATAATAAATCATATGTTTATGTGTGAGTTACGATGTAGTGTTGGGTTACTCACGGTAATCATTTTTAGAGCTTTTGAGAAAGATTAAAAATATATCCTACATGAGTTAATCCTTTTTTCTGAACCGTGTTTTTATAAATTTATCGCATTTAATAAAGATATATATATTTTTTGGAGTTGAACGATTTAGAACACTGAATAATACCCCTAAAATTTTAAATTTCGAAAAATGATTTCGCTGACCCAAACTATTGTTTAATAGATATCAAGTGATTTGGAACATTAATTTTAATGATAAGAAAAAATAGGAAATATTCACGTGTTCCCATCGAAACCTGAAAGTAACCGGAATAATATAAACAGCACTTCATTTAATTTAATCGTTCAAATGGTTATTTCATTATAAAAAACATCCATCCCATACCTTGTAATTATATTACGTGATATGTAATTAAAGAACGAAAAATAACTTTTTTATAAAGAATAAAACATTGGTAAAAATAAAAACTCTCATGCATGAATTGTTAATCATACATTAAATTGTTGTTTTAGATGAAATTATGTTTTAACCCATTCATCAGCAAAATGGGAAATAATGCAGTGCGAGTAGGCAATAAAAAACTTGCTTTTCATCTAGCTATCATTTGTTTAATGATAATCGAACGTGAAACAAAAAAAATAAAATATAGTACTTTTTTTAGAAAGAGTGGGGGAAACAACATCGTACAGGGTATGCCGAATGATTTAAGAAAATCTTATCAATCAGAAGTTGAGCATTTTTAATAAATTGATTTTTGTGTATTGATTTTTATTTTTTTTGGAATTTCATATCCTTCTACAACTGCTTATAAAAAAAGACTATTAATGAAACAACTACTGTCATAAAACTGAGAACTACCATCAGGACTAAGTACATTTACCAGAGGATAGTAATAAAATTATATCTATACTTGATAATAAAAAGACTAATTATGAGCTAAACATGAGATTAATTGGTATCTAAGTATTAATGTACCCAAAATACAGCTTTAAAAATTAAATTGTCATGGAAAAGTGGTAATTGTTCTGAACAAACAGAAACAAAATTTTAAAAAATATACAATAAATTACAAAAATATGTAAGTGTTGGAAATTTTCAATATTTCAACATATTTATATAGTGATTTATAACAATCATAAAAACTGAAACATTTTACACGTTAAATGCAAACACATGGTACATTATCAAAAGTTATATGTACAATCCGACCATAAGTATAAAATGGTAAATGCGTTTAGAGTGACCATTCTTAATACGTAATGCTTTGAATATAATTTAACTAAAAATATTAAATTTTAATCAAAATGATTATTTTTTCTTCCTTTTTTAATTAAAATTATATAGAGTCTTGTTTTTTTAATTACTTGATATTTCATAAAGGAAAAACATATCGAAATGACCGAGATCAGTTGCTACATGAATAAAAACGCTTCCCTACCTTCCGTATTGAGAAAGATACACAACACAACGTGTTTATATTATGATTTATAACAATCATAAAAATTGAAATACTTTAAACATTAACTTTTCAATTCACAATTCTCAGAACCTCTACAAATAAGGCGAACAATTAACTAACATTAATATTAAATGTTTATAAGGAAAATTTTTAATTATTATCGTTTGATGAAAATAATTCCAATCAAAGGTGAAGTGCTTCTTCCTTCCTCATATAAACAGGAATCTATTCAGTTTCTTGGAACCTCTGTTATTCCACCCTCCAACGTTTCTTGCATTAAGGATATTAATTCACTGTTCCTCAGCCTTTTTCATTAGAAAAACTCAACATTCAAAAAGAAAATGAAAAAGAAAAAAAAAAGACGAGTGGTGGAAAGAAATACGGGAAAGCTTTTCCTTTGTGACCTCTTTAATCAAGACTTTTTTTTAAATTCCATTTTTAGAATATATTCTAGAGAAGAGAAGTAATTGATCCTCGAACAGGATGGGAATTCACAGGCATCATTAATATATTTAAAGAAAACTCAATTTTAAATAAATATTTTGTATTTAGCTCTATTATGATAAAAAAAATTTAATCATTATTCTGAAAAGATTAAATAATAACGGAAATATCATTAAGCGACGAAATTGTTTGGAACATTAAATAATAACAGAAATACATAATTTTTTTTTTATGTATACCTGTCACGTAATTTAAAGTTCACATTTAAAAAATAAAAATTAGTAATAAATTCCCATGGTTAAATTATGTTTAATTTGAACCAAATTATTTTAAATTTAATAAAGAGAACGGACGGAAAGTATTTACAGGTTCCGCAACCGAAATCTCAACATGACCAGAAACGTAAAGATGAAACTTTATTTTAGTTAATTTAATAGCAAAATATTTTAGTAATTTATACTATTTAAGTAAATTATTAAACCTGAAATGTACGGAGGTGTAATTAATAAACACAAAATAATTTTAGATGTACTTACTCAGCCTCCACTAGCTTATTACCAGTGATGCTGCGAGAGGACTGCGCTTGGATCGCGAAGTGCAGTGCTCTACTGCTTATGCATGGCGATAGATTGGCCTCGAGGATCCTCAGGTCGAGAGTGTAAATATTTAAACAATAGTTTATATGTTATTAGTGCTTTTATTTTATTGTTACATTATTATTTTGCTATTTCTTCATGTGCATAGTTTGATTAAGTTCATTTTATTCATCCACACATAGAGATTTTCTTTCTTTTTTTTTATGTTGGTATCAGTTTGACATTTATCACTATTAAGTTTGTGGAATATTGTAATGCCTATCATAATATAAAACTTGATTAATAAAAAAAAAACCGATAGTGATAATAAAACATTCTCATAGATGAATTGTTAAATACAATTATAATAAATAAGATTAATTAGTATTTCAATCATTATTTATCACCAAATAAATTTAAATACAATTATCCAAATTTATAGTAGATCATTATTAATGTTCCACATGAATTTATAAATACACCTACCTAAACTGTTTAAATCCATTTTAAATATTT